>NC_069504.1:1145110943-1145298443 GCF_027579735.1 Bombina bombina
TAAAAAAACAGTTCCCGACAGAAATTGGAGCAGATGTACGCATGCCTGCTTTCTATTTGATACCAGCTGTATCCTCATCGGCAGTGCCACAACTGACTGGGTAGTTAATGCCCTTTCAGGAGTTTTTATTTTTAAACAATTTAATAAATTAATACAGCATTTTTACACTAGAATAGCCATTTAATATTAAAAAGTAACCCCCAAATGCCCCTAGAATTGCTATTCAGTATTTATTTTGCCAGCTTTTCCTGTAGTTGTGCACCCCCTACCCCACAGAGAGACCGGAGAGTCTATTGCAAACATAACTATGGTGCAGTCTATCTAACTCTGCTACATGAAACACAGTGATTGCTTAAAAACCAGTGAATGTGAACATTTCTATCTAGCAAAAGGAGCTAAAACATGCTCAAGAAACCTCTTAACCCTTTCAGTCCTATAAATGAAATAAAACCTGCAGCCGGCAGGTTTTATTTTATTTCCGCGCCATACTTTTGAATTTCTCAGCTAAATAGCAAGTCACCGCTGGAAATGTCGGAATATATCCGGTGTTTGACCGAATGCAGTAAAACCCTTTGTCGGATATATTCCGACATAGGACCTGAAAGGGTTAAAGCAATGTACAATACGGATTCCCAGTGAGTGTAGAGCAGTGTTACTTTTATTTCTCTTCCATTAAATGAGGGCCAGAAGGAGAACCTAAAACCCTCATGCCAACTTAAAGGGACACTGAACCCAAAAAATTTGTGATTCAGATAGAGCAGCAATTTTAAGCAAATTTACTCCGATTATCAATTTCTTCATTCTCTTGCTATCTTTATTTGAAAAGGAAGGCATCTAAGCTAAGGAGACAAACAATTTTTGGCTCAGTACCCCGGAGAGCACTTTTTTTATTGGTGGGTGAATTTATCTACCAATCAGCAAGAACAACGCAGGTTGTTTACCAAAAATGGGCCGGCACCTAAACTTACATTCTTGCTTTTCAAATAAAGATACCAAGAGAATGAAGAAAGTGTGATAATAGGAGTAAATTAGAAAGTTGCTGCTATATCTGAATCATGAAAGAAAATGTAGGTTCAGTGTCCCTTTAATTACAAAGAATAAGTAAGAAAAGGAAGGGAAGCTTGGGGAGTATTAAATAAAGCAGAGCTCTATAAAACGGACAAAATGAGGCCCTGGCTCACTGAATTAGAGTCCCTAAGACACCCACTACAATGTCACAAGTAATCACACGGATCAGATGATAAACTGCCAGCAATTGTTCCTTCCCAGCCAATCGGCCTCAGTAAGCATAGTGACAGGCAGGAGCGGAACAATACATAAGCCTATTATTATTAGGGTATTTGGTGCCCTGACATGCAAAACAACATCAATTTAAAATAAAAAATGTATATATCCCAATAGGTAAATAATAATGTTACATGTTCCTACAACTTGCACTAAACACTAATAAATTGTTAGTCTCCTTTAAAGGGACACTGTACCCAAAAATTTTCTTTCGTGATTCAGATTGAGCATGAAATTTTAAGCAACTTTTAAATTTACTCCTATTATCAAATTTTCTTCATTCTCTTGGTATCTTTATTTGAAATGCAAGAATGTAAGTTTAGATGCCGGCTCATTTTTGGTGAACAACCTGGGTTGTCCTTGCTGATTGGTGGATAAATTCATCCACCAATAAAAAATTGCTGTCCAGAATACGGAAACCAAAAAAAAAGCTTAGATGCCTTCTTTTTCAAATAATGATAGCAAAAGAACGAAGACAAATTGATAATAGGAGTAAATTAGAAAGTTGCTTAAAATTGCATGCTCTTTCTGAATTACAAAAGAAAAAATTTGGGTACAGTGTCCCTTTAAGGACCACAGCACTTTTCCATTTTTTGTCCGTTTGGGACCAGGGCTATTTTTACATTTCTGCTGCATTTGTGTTTAGCTGTATTTTTCCTCTTACTCATTTACTGTACCCACACATATTAAATACCGTTTATATACTCATTTACTGTACCCACACATTATATACCGTTTATATACTCCTTTACTGTACCCACACACATTATATACTGTTTATATACTCATTACTGTACCCACACATTATATACTGTTTATATACTCATTTACTGTACCCACACATATACTCATTACTGTACCCACACATATTATATACTCATTTACTATACCCACACATATTATATACTCATTTACTGTACCCACACATTATATACCGTTTATATACTCATTTACTGTACCCACACATATTATATACTGTTTATATACTCATTACTGTACCCACACACATATACTGTTTATATACTCATTTACTGTACCCACACATATTATATACTCATTTACTGTACCCACACACATTATATACTGTTTATATACTCATTACTGTACCCACACACATTATATACTGTTTATATACTCATTTACTGTACCCATACATTATATACTCATTACTGTACCCACACATATTATATACTCATTTACTGTACCCACACACATTATATACTGTTTATATACTCATTACTGTACCCACACACATATACTGTTTATATACTCATTTACTGTACCCACACATATTATATACTCATTTACTGTACCCACACACATTATATACTGTTTATATACTCATTTACTGTACCCACACATATTATATACTCATTTACTGTACCCACACATATTATATACTCATTTACTGTACCCACACACATTATATACTGTTTATATACTCATTTACTGTACCCACACATATTATATACTCATTTACTGTACCCACACATATTATATACTCATTACTGTACCCACACATATTATATACTGTTTATATACTCATTACTGTACCCACACACATTATATACTGTTTATATACTCATTTACTGTACCCACACATTATATACTCATTACTGTACCCACACATTATATACTCATTTACTGTACCCACACACATTATATACTGTTTATATACTCATTACTGTACCCACACACATATACTGTTTATATACTCATTTACTGTACCCACACATATTATATACTCATTTACTGTACCCACACACATTATATACTGTTTATATACTCATTTACTGTACCCACACATATTATATACTCATTTACTGTACCCACACATATTATATACTCATTACTGTACCCACACATATTATATACCGTTTATATACTCATTTACTGTACCCACACATTATATACCGTTTATATACTCATTACTGTACCCACACATATTATATACCGTTTATATACTCATTTACTGTACCCACACATTATATACCGTTTATATACTCATTTACTGTACCCACACATTATATACCGTTTATATACTCCTTTACTGTACCCACACATTATATACCGTTTATATACTCCTTTACTGTACCCACACATTATATACCGTTTATATACTCCTTTACTGTACCCACACATATACTCATTACTGTACCCACACATATTATATACTCATTTACTATACCCACACATATTATATACTCATTTACTGTACCCACACATATTATATACCGTTTATATACTCATTTACTGTACCCACACATATTATATACTGTTTATATACTCATTACTGTACCCACACATATTATATACTCATTTACTGTACCCACACATATTATATACTCATTTACTGTACCTACACACATTATATACTGTTTATATACTCATTACTGTACCCACACACATTATATACTGTTTATATACTCATTTACTGTACCCACACATTATATACTCATTACTGTACCCACACATATTATATACTCATTTACTGTACCCACACACATTATATACTGTTTATATACTCATTTACTGTACCCACACATATTATATACTCATTTACTGTACCCACACATATTATATACTCATTTACTGTACCCACACATATTATATACTCATTACTGTACCCACACATATTATATACTCATTTACTGTACCCACACATATTATATACTCATTTACTGTACCCACACATATTATATACTCATTACTGTACCCACACATATTATATACCGTTTATATACTCATTTACTGTACCCACACATTATATACCGTTTATATACTCATTACTGTACCCACACATATTATATACCGTTTATATACTCATTTACTGTACCCACACACATTATATACCGTTTATATACTCATTTACTGTACCCACACACATTATATACCGTTTATATACTCATTTACTGTACCCACACATATTATATACCGTTTATATACTCATTTACTGTACCCACACATATTATATACCGTTTATATACTCATTTACTGTACCCACACATATTATATACCGTTTATATACTCATTTACTGTACCCACACATATTATATACCGTTTATATACTCATTTACTGTACCCACACATATTATATACCGTTTATATTAGGGTTGCACCGATACCATTTTTTTAAGACCGAGTACAAGTACCGATACTTGTTTTCAAATACTCGCCGATACCAATTACCGATACTTTTTTTTTAATGTCATGTGACAGTTAACCAAGCACAATACAGACTAATTGTTTAAGATTCCTTCTTTATAATTATGAAGGACTATAACTTAAAAGACATTATGAAATAATAAAACAGTTTTATGTGTCATAAACTTCACAGAACATGTTTATAAATAACAATATTACAATAAAATATATTAATAATAACAACAAATAACAAATATAAAATCACAACCAACCAAAAGTGCAATACAGTAAAAATTAGAAAAATAGTAAAAATAGAACAGTGCACTGTTTAATCATGGGGAACAACACTATGGGCTAAATAACATTTGACTGGTAAGTTTTACCAATGCTATGCTAAAGTCTATGGAGTTGGAAATGTGAACAAAGCATTGATAAAGCTTACCAATCAAATGTAATTTAAATCTAGTCCTATAATTGCAGGATGAGTGCTCATTGGAATTAACTTAATTTTTGCCATGAGTACTCTTCCTGCAATTATATAAGTTAACCTATGGATGTTCCTCAGAGTACAGTATGTTTTGAACATCATTGTGCAAGATGAGAACTAGCAGTAAAAAAGGCAATTTAGCAATTAGAATAATTTTTCAAAAGTTAGTGGCAAGTTCTTTTTAAGGAACAGAACAGAAGCCTCTCTGCATGTTCAGCTATAAGTCTGTTTTTGCTATCAGTAAGGAGGTTTTACTCTAAGTTGAACAGTCTTTCACTTTCCGCACTACTGCATGGTGCAGAAAGATATTTTTGGTCCATTTTAGCCAGACCTGGAAATCTCAGTTTATTAACTGACCAGTACTTCAGGGGTTTGTCTGAACGAGGTACAGTGATCTCTCCTACAATAATACAAATAACAGTAATTTGTATTGGCAGAACAGTAGTAAACAATTTTTAGTTTAGTCTTCACTTCAGCTTAAAATGAAATGGGAACATGCAGTTTGAAAAAACGCCACAAGATAGCATATGGGTAGGAAGTGGAGGTATCGGTATAAGTATCGGTGCATTTGCACGAGTACAAGTACTCATGCAAATACTTGGTATCGGTACCGATACCGATACTAGTATCGGTATCGGTGCAACCCTAGTTTATATACTCATTTACTGTACCCACACATATTATATACCGTTTATATACTCATTTACTGTACCCACACATTATATACCGTTTATATACTCATTTACTGTACCCACACATTATATACCGTTTATATACTCATTTACTGTACCCACACATTATATACCGTTTATATACTCATTTACTGTACCCACACATTATATACCGTTTATATACTCATTTACTGTACCCACACATATTATATACCGTTTATATACTCATTTACTGTACCCACACATATTATATACCGTTTATATACTCATTTACTGTACCCACACATATTATATACCGTTTATATACTCATTTACTGTACCCACACATATTATATACCGTTTATATACTCATTTACTGTACCCACACATATTATATACCGTTTATATACTCATTTACTGTACCCACACATATTATATACCGTTTATATACTCATTTACTGTACCCACACATATTATATACCGTTTATATACTCATTTACTGTACCCACACATATTATATACCGTTTATATACTCATTTACTGTACCCACACATATTATATACCGTTTATATACTCATTTACTGTACCCACACATATTATATACCGTTTATATACTCATTTACTGTACCCACACATATTATATACCGTTTATATACTCATTTACTGTACCCACACATATTATATACCGTTTATATACTCATTTACTGTACCCACACATTATATACCGTTTATATACTCATTTACTGTACCCACACATATTATATACCGTTTATATACTCATTTACTGTACCCACACATTATATACCGTTTATATACTCATTTACTGTACCCACACATATTATATACTGTTTATATACTCATTTACTGTACCCACACATATTATAACAGAATTTATGCTTACCTGATAAATTACTTTCTCCAACGGTGTGTCCGGTCCACGGCGCCATCCTTACTTGTGGGAATATCTCTTCCCCAACAGGAAATGGCAAAGAGTCCCAGCAAAGCTGGCCATATAGTCCCTCCTAGGCTCCGCCCACCCCAGTCATTCGACCGACGGACAGGAGGAAAAAATAGGAGAAACCATAGGGTGTCGTGGCGACTGTAGTTAGAGAAAATAAATCATCAGACCTGATTAAAAAACCAGGGCGGGCCGTGGACCGGACACACCGTTGGAGAAAGTAATTTATCAGGTAAGCATAAATTCTGTTTTCTCCAACATTGGTGTGTCCGGTCCACGGCGTCATCCTTACTTGTGGGAACCAATACCAAAGCTTTAGGACACGGATGAAGGGAGGGAGCAAATCAGGTTACCTAAACGGAAGGCACCACTGCTTGTAAAACCTTTCTCCCAAAAATAGCCTCCGAAGAAGCAAAAAGTATCAAATTTGTAAAATTTGGCAAAAGTGTGCAGTGAAGACCAAGTCACTGCCTTACATATCTGATCAACAGAAGCCTCGTTCTTGAAGGCCCATGTGGAAGCTACAGCCCTAGTGGAGTGAGCTGTGATTCTTTCAGGAGGCTGCCGTCCGGCAGTCTCATAAGCCAATCGGATGATGCTTTTAAGCCAAAAAGAAAGAGGTAGAAGTTGCTTTTTGACCTCTCCTTTTACCAGAATAGACAACAAACAGAGAATAAGTTTGTCTGAACTCTTTTGTAGCTTCTAAGTAGAATTTTAGAGCACGGACTACATCTAAATTGTGTAGCAAACGTTCCTTCTTTGAAACTGGATTCGGACACAAAGAAGGTACAACTATCTCCTGATTAATATTTTTGTTGGAAACAACCTTTGGTAGAAAACCAGGCTTAGTACGCAAAACAACCTTATCTGAATGGAACACCAGATAGGGTGGAGTACATTGTAGAGCAGATAACTCAAACTCTTCTAGCAGAAGAAATAGCAACCAAAAACAAAACTTTCCAAGATAACAACTTAATATCTACGGAATGTAAAGGTTCAAACGGAACCCCTTGAAGAACTGAAAGAACTAGATTTAAACTCCAGGGAGGAGTCAAGGGTCTGTAAACAGGCTTGATCCGAACCAAAGCCTGAACAAATGCTTGAACATCTGGCACAACTGCCAGTCGTTTGTGTAGTAGGACAGAAAGCAGAAATTTGTCCCTTTAGAGAACTCGCAGATAATCCTTTATCCAAACCTTCTTGTAGAAAGGAAAGAATCCTAGGAATCTTTATCTTATTCCATGGGAATCCCTTGGATTCACACCAGCAGATATATCTTTTCCATATTTTATGGTAAATCTTTCTAGTTACCGTTTTTTTGGCTTGAACCAGAGTATCTATCACGGAATCTGAAAACCCACGCTTTGATAGAATCAAGCGTTCAATCTCCAAGTCGGAGGGAGACCAGATTTGGATGTTCGAATGGACCCTGAACAAGAAGGTCCTGTCTCAAAGGTAGCTTCCATGGTGGAACCGATGACATATTCACCAGGTCTGCATACCAAGTCCTGCGTGGCCACGCAGGAGCTAGCAAGATCGAGGCCCTCTCCTGTTTGATCCTGGCTACCAGCCTGGGAATGAGAGGAAACGGTGGAAACACATAAGCTAGGTTGAAGGTCCAAGGTGCCACTAGTGCATCCACTAGAGTCGCCTTGGGATCCCTGGATCTGGACCCGTAGCAAGGAACCTTGAAGTTCTGACGGGACGCCATCAGATCCATATCTGGAATGCCCCATAGTTGCGTCAACTGGGCAAAGATCTCCGGTTGGAGTTCCCACTCCCCCGGATGGAATGTCTGACGACTCAAATAATCCGCTTCCCAGTTTTCCACACCTGGAATGTGGATCGCAGATAGGTGGCAGGAATGATTCTCCGCCCATTGTATTATTTTGGTCACTTCTTTCATCGCCAGGGAACTCTTTGTTCCCCCCTGATGATTGAGATACGCAACAGTCATGTTGTCTGATTGGAATCTTATGAATCTGGCCTTTGCTAGCTGAGGCCAAGCCCTGAGAGCATTGAATATCGCTCTTAGTTCCAGAATGTTTATCGGGAGAAGAGACTCTTCCCGAGACCACAGTCCCTGAGCTTTCAGGGATTCCCAGACCGCGCCCCAGCCCACTAGGCTGGCGTCGGTCGTGACGATGACCCACTCTGGACCGCGGAAGCTCATTCCCTGGGATAGGTGATAATCTCTTTCAATTCTGGCCCGAAGAGAGTTTTACCCTTGAAGGGGATATTAAGCAATTTTGTCTTGGATGATACATCCGCTGACCAAGACTTTAGCCAAAGCGCTCTGCGCGCCACAATTGCAAACCCTGAATTTTTCGCCGCTAATCTAGCTATTTGCAAAGCGGCATCTAAAATAAAAGAGTTAGCCAACTTAAGTGCGTGAACTCTGTCCATAACCTCCTCATACGGAGTCTCTCTACTGAGCGACTTTTCTAGTTCCTCGAACCAGAACCACGCTGCTGTAGTGACAGGAACAATGCACAAAATGGGTTGAAGAAGGTAACCTTGCTGTATAAAAATCTTTTTAAGCAAACCCTCCAATTTTTTATCCATAGGATCTTTGAAAGCACAATTATCCTCGATAGGAATAGTAGTGCGCTTGTTTAGAGTAGAAACTGCCCCCTCGACCTTAGGGACTGTCTGCCATAAGTCCTTTCTGGGGTCGACCATAGGAAATAATTTCTTAAATATAGGAGGGGGAACAAAAGGTATACCGGGCTTCTCCCACTCCTTATTTACTATGTCCGCCACCCGCTTGGGTATAGGAAAAGCGTCGGGGTGCACCGGAACCTCTAGGAACTTGACCATCTTGCATAATTTTTCTGGAATGACCAGGTTGTCACAATCATCCAGAGTAGATAACACCTCCTTAAGCAGTGCGCGGAGATGTTCTAATTTAAATGTCAACATCAGGTTCAGCCTGTTGGGAAATTTTTCCTGAATCTGAAATTTCCCCATCTGACAAAACCTCCCTCATGGCCCCTTCAGATTGGTGTGAGGGTATGACAGAACAATTATCATCAGCGCCCTCCTGCTCTTCAGTGTTTAAAACAGAGCAATCGCGCTTTCTCTGATATGCAGGCATTTTGGATAAAATATTTGCTATGGAGTTATCCATTACAGCCGTCAATTGTTGCATGGTAATAAGCATTGGCACGCTAGAAGTACTAGGGGCCTCCTGCGTGGGCAAAACTGGTGTAGACACAGAAGGAGATGATGTAGAACCATGTCTACTCCCTTCATCTGATGAATCATCTTGGGCAACTTCATTATCTGTGACAGTACTGTCCTTACTTTGTTTGGACGCTTTAGCACAATTATCACATAATTTAGAAGGGGGAGACACATTGACTTTCATACATATAGAACATAGCTTATCTGAAGGCACAGACATGTTAAACAGGCTTAAACTTGTCAGTAAAACACAATAAACCGTTTTAAATCAAAACCGTTACTGTCTCTTTAAATTTTAAACAGAGCACACTTTATTACTGAATATGTAAAAAAATATGAAGGAATTGTTCAAAATTTCACCACAGTGTCTTAAAGCATTAAAAGTATTGCACACCAACTTTCAGAGCTTTAACCCTTAAAATAACGAAACCGGAGCCGGTTACAGTTTTAACCCCTCTACAGTCCCAGCTACAGCCTTTGCTGCGACTCTACCAAGCCCAGAGGGGAATACGATACCAAATGACGCCTTCTAGGAACTTTTCCAACTATTTTCAGGTCCTCACACATGCATCTGCATGTCTTGCTCTCAAAAACAACTGCGCAGTAATGGCGCGAAAATGAGGCTCAGCCTACAACTGGGAAGGCCCTTCCTGACTGGAAAAGGTGCCTAACATAGTGCCTGACGTTAAAAAAACATTCCCCAAGTTTATAAATGTGAAATACCAGCATAAACATGTATAAAATGCCCAAATAAAGCAATCGATTTTGCCCATAAAAGTGTCTACCAGTTTTATAGCCCATATTAAGCCCTTTATTCTGCTTGAGACTAAGAAAATGGCTTACCGGTCCCCATGAGGGGAAATGACAGCCTTCCAGCATTACACAGTCTTGTTAGAAATATGGCTAGTCATACCTTAAGCAGAAAAGTCTGCTAACTGTTTCCCCCAACTGAAGTTACTTCATCTCAACAGTCCTATGTGGAAACAGCAAAGGATTTTTGTTACGGTCTGCTAAAATCATCTTCCTCTCACAAACAGAAATCGTCATCCTTTTCTGTTTCAGAGTAAATAGTACATACCAGCACTATTTTAAAATAAACTCTTGATAGTAGAATAAAAAACTACAACTAAACACCACATACTCTTAACCATCTCCGTGGAGATGTTGCCTGTGCAACGGCAAAGAGAATGAGTGGGGTGGGCGGAGCCTAGGAGGGACTATATGGCCAGCTTTGCTGGGACTCTTTGCCATTTCCTGTTGGGGAAGAGATATTCCCACAGGTAAGGATGACGCTGTGGACCGGACACACCAATGTTGGAGAAATACCGTTTATATACTCATTTACTGTACCCACACATATTATATACCGTTTATATACTCATTACTGTACCCACACATATTATATACCGTTTATATACTCATTACTGTACCACACATTATATACCGTTTATATACTCATTTACTGTACCCACACATATTATATACCGTTTATATACTCATTACTGTACCCACACATATTATATACCGTTTTTCTCGCCAATTAAATGGACTTTCTAAAGATATCATTATTTTCATCATATCTTAAAATTTACTATAAAACAAATTATAAAATATGATGAAAAATTAAAAAAAAAAAACTTTCTAACTGACCCCCAAAATCTGTTACACATCTACAACCAGCAAAAAACACCCATGCTAAATAGTTTAAAAATTTTGTCCTGAGTTTAGAAATACTTAAAGGGACAGTCTAGTCCAAAAATAAATGTTCATGATTCAGATAGGGCATGTCATTTTAAACAATTTTCCAATTTACTTTTATCACCAATTTCTTTGTTCTCTTGGTATTCTTAGTTGAAAGCTTAACTTAGGAGGTTCATATGCTAATTTCTTAGATCTTGAAGGCTGCCTCTTAAAAATGCATTTTAACAGGTTTTTTCACCACTAGAGGGTGGGTGTTCATGTTTTTCATATAGATAACACTGTGCTCGTGAAGTTACCTGGGAGCCATCACTGATTGGCTAAACTGCAAGTCTGTCAAAAGAACAAATAAAGGGGCAGTCTGCAGAGGCTTAGATACAAGATAATCACAGAGGTAAAAAATATATAAATATAAATGTTGGTTATGCAAAACTAGGGAATGGGTAAACAAGGGATTATCTATTTTTTAAAACAATAACAATTCTGGTGTAGACTGTCCCTTTAACGTTTACATGTTCTTTGCTTTTTTTGTAAGTTATAGGGCAATAGGTACAAAATTAGCACTTTGCTATTTCCAAACCATTTTTTTTTCTCAAAATTAGCAACAGTTACATTGTAACACTGATATCTGTCACGAAACCCCTGAATATCCCTTGACATGTACTGTGTGTATGTATGTGTGTATATATATATATATATATATATATATATATATATATATATATATATATATATATATATATATATATATATAAATCAAAGTATTGATCTAGACACATTTGGTATATTTCATGCCACCATTTCCCCGCTAAATGCAATCAAATAAAGAAAATCGTTAACTTTTTCACAAACTTTAGGTTTCTCACTGAAATTATTTACAAACAGCTTGTGCAATTGTGGCATAAATAGTTGTAAATGCTTCTCTGGCATCCCCTTTGCTCAGAAATAGCAGACATATGGCTTTGGCGTTGCTTTTTGGTAATAAGAAGGCCGCTAAATGCCGCTGCGCACCACACGTGTATTATGCCAAGCAGTGAAGGGGTTAATTAGGTATCTTGTAGGGTTAATTTTAGCTTTAGTGTAGAGATCAGCTTACCACCTTACATCCCACCCTCAGATCTCTCCCTGTCCCCCCTTAAACAGCTCTCTTCCCTCCCCCACCTCACAATTGTCACCACCATCTTAAAAGGGAAAGTCAACACCAGAATTTTTGTTGTTTTAAAAGATAGATAATCCCTTAATTACCAATTCCCCAGTTTTGCATAACCAACACAGTAATAATTATACACTTTTTACCTCTGTAATTACCTTGTATCTAAGCCTCAGCAGACTGCCCCCTTATTTCAGTTCTTTTGACAGACGTGCATTTTAGCCAATCAGAGCTGACTCCATGGTAAATGCAAGTGCATGAGCTCAATGTTATCTATATGAAACACGTGAACTAATGCCCTCTAGTGGTGGAAAACTATCAAAATGCATTTAGATTAGAGGCGCCTTTCAAGGTCTAAGAAATTAGCATATGATCCTCCTAGGTTTAGCTTTCAACTAAAAATACCAAGAGAACAAATAAAAATTGGTGATAAAAGTAAATTGGAAAGTTGTTTAAAATTACATGCCCTATTTGAAACATGAACTTTTTTTTGGACTTGACTGTCCCTTTAAGTAGTGGCAGAAAGTCTGCCAGTAAAAAAAAAGTTGTTTTTGTTTTGTTTTTTTAATATATATTTTATATGAACTGTAGGATCCCCCATAAACCCCCAACCAGCTCTCTAAGCCGCCCCCCTCGACCTACTGGCCGCCATCTTAGGTACTGGCAGCTGTACCCAGTTTACTTACAAACGTGCCCTTTTCTCCCAAATATAATAAAATATTTACACCCCATTTTCAGTAGTGTAACTGCCCCCCCCCCCCCCGGATCCCTTTCAAAACAATTTTTCCCCTCCATTTATCTTTCCTCCTTCAGCATATGTTGATGTCCTCAAGGCACGGCCAACAACTCCCCTAGAGTCACGGCACGGCCAACAGCTCCCCTAAGTCACGGCACGGCCAACAGCTCCCCTAAGTCACTACACGGCCAACAGCTCCCCTAAGTCACTACACGGCCAACAGCTCCCCTAAGTCACTACACGGCCAACAGCTCCCCTAAGTCACTACACGGCCAACAGCTCCCCTAAGTCACTACACGGCACAGCTCCCCTAAGTCACTACACGGCACAGCCAACAGATTAGTCCTTACAGCTCCCCTAGTCACTACACGGCCAACAGCTCCCCTAGTCGCTACACGGCCAACAGCTCCCCTAGTCACTACACGGCCAACAGCTCCCCTAGTCACTACACGGCCAACAGCTCCCATAGTCACTACACGGCCAACAGCTCCCATAGTCACTACACGGCCAACAGCTCCCCTAGTCACTGCACAGCTAACAGATTAGTCCTTACAGCTCCCCTAGTCACTACATGGCACAGCTCCCCTAATCACTACACGGCCAACAGCTCCCCTAAGTCACTACACGGCCAACAGCTCCCCTAAGTCACTACACGGCCAACAGCTCCCCTAAGTCACTACACGGCCAACAGCTCCCCTAAGTCACTACACGGCCAACAGCTCCCCTAAGTCACTACACGGCCAACAGCTCCCCTAAGTCACTACACGGCCAACAGCTCCCCTAAGTCACTACACGGCCAACAGCTCCCCTAAGTCACTACACGGCCAACAGCTCCCCTAAGTCACTACACGGCCAACAGCTCCCCTAAGTCACTACACGGCCAACAGCTCCCCTAAGTCACTACACGGCCAACAGCTCCCCTAAGTCACTACACGGCCAACAGCTCCCCTAAGTCACTACACGGCACAGCCAACAGATTAGTCCTTACAGCTCCCCTAGTCACTACACGGCCAACAGCTCCCCTAGTCGCTACACGGCCAACAGCTCCCCTAGTCGCTACACGGCCAACAGCTCCCCTAGTCGCTACACGGCCAACAGCTCCCCTAGTCGCTACACGGCCAACAGCTCCCATAGTCGCTACACGGCCAACAGCTCCCATAGTCACTACACGGCCAACAGCTCCCATAGTCCCTGCACAGCTAACAGATTAGTCCTTACAGCTCCCCTAATCACTACACGGCCAACAGCTCCCCTAATCACTACACGGCCAACAGCTCCCCTAATCACTACACGGCCAACAGCTCCCCTAAGTCACTACACGGCCAACAGCTCCCATAGTCGCTACACGGCCAACAGCTCCCCTAGTCGCTACACGGCCAACAGCTCCCATAGTCACTACACGGCCAACAGCTCCCATAGTCACTACACGGCCAACAGCTCCCATAGTCCCTGCACAGCTAACAGATTAGTCCTTACAGCTCCCCTAATCACTACACGGCCAACAGCTCCCCTAATCACTACACGGCCAACAGCTCCCCTAATCACTACACGGCCAACAGCTCCCCTAATCACTACACGGCCAACAGCTCCCCTAAGTCACTACACGGCCAACAGCTCCCCTAAGTCACTACACGGCCAACAGCTCCCCTAATCACTACACGGCCAACAGCTCCCCTAAGTCACTACACGGCCAACAGCTCCCCTAATCACTACACGGCCAACAGCTCCCCTAGTCGCTACACGGCCAACAGCTCCCATAGTCACTACACGGCCAACAGCTCCCATAGTCACTACACGGCCAACAGCTCCCATAGTCCCTGCACAGCTAACAGATTAGTCCTTACAGCTCCCCTAATCACTACACGGCCAACAGCTCCCCTAAGTCACTACACGGCCAACAGCTCCCCTAAGTCACTACACGGCCAACAGCTCCCCTAAGTCACTACACGGCCAACAGCTCCCCTAAGTCACTACACGGCCAACAGCTCCCCTAAGTCACTACACGGCCAACAGCTCCCCTAAGTCACTACACGGCCAACAGCTCCCCTAAGTCACTACACGGCCAACAGCTCCCCTAAGTCACTACACGGCCAACAGCTCCCCTAAGTCACTACACGGCCAACAGCTCCCCTAAGTCACTACACGGCCAACAGCTCCCCTAAGTCACTACACGGCCAACAGCTCCCCTAAGTCACTACACGGCCAACAGCTCCCCTAAGTCACTACACGGCCAACAGCTCCCCTAAGTCACTACACGGCCAACAGCTCCCCTAAGTCACTACACGGCCAACAGCTCCCCTAAGTCACTACACGGCCAACAGCTCCCCTAAGTCACTACACGGCCAACAGCTCCCCTAAGTCACTACACGGCCAACAGCTCCCCTAAGTCACTACACGGCCAACAGCTCCCCTAAGTCACTACACGGCCAACAGCTCCCCTAAGTCACTACACGGCCAACAGCTCCCCTAAGTCACTACACGGCCAACAGCTCCCCTAAGTCACTACACGGCCAACAGCTCCCATAAGTCACTACACGGCCAACAGCTCCCCTAGTCACTGCACAGCTAACAGATTAGTCCTTACAGCTCCCCTAGTCACTACATGGCACAGCTCCCCTAATCACTACACGGCCAACAGCTCCCCTAGTCACTGCACAGCTAACAGATTAGTCCTTACAGCTCCCCTAAGTCACTACACGGCCAACAGCTCCCCTAAGTCACTACACGGCCAACAGCTCCCCTAAGTCACTACACGGCCAACAGCTCCCCTAAGTCACTACACGGCCAACAGCTCCCCTAAGTCACTACACGGCCAACAGCTCCCCTAAGTCACTACACGGCCAACAGCTCCCCTAAGTCACTACACGGCCAACAGCTCCCCTAAGTCACTACACGGCCAACAGCTCCCCTAAGTCACTACACGGCCAACAGCTCCCCTAAGTCACTACACGGCCAACAGCTCCCCTAAGTCACTACACGGCCAACAGCTCCCCTAAGTCACTACACGGCCAACAGCTCCCCTAAGTCACTACACGGCCAACAGCTCCCCTAAGTCACTACACGGCCAACAGCTCCCCTAAGTCACTACACGGCCAACAGCTCCCCTAAGTCACTACACGGCCAACAGCTCCCCTAAGTCACTACACGGCCAACAGCTCCCCTAAGTCACTACACGGCCAACAGCTCCCCTAAGTCACTACACGGCCAACAGCTCCCCTAAGTCACTACACGGCCAACAGCTCCCCTAAGTCACTACACGGCACAGCTCCCCTAAGTCACTACACGGCACAGCCAACAGATTAGTCCTTACAGCTCCCCTAGTCACTACACGGCCAACAGCTCCCCTAGTCGCTACACGGCCAACAGCTCCCCTAGTCGCTACACGGCCAACAGCTCCCCTAGTCACTACACGGCCAACAGCTCCCCTAGTCACTACACGGCCAACAGCTCCCATAGTCACTACACGGCCAACAGCTCCCATAGTCACTACACGGCCAACAGCTCCCACAGTCACTGCACAGCTAACAGATTAGTCCTTACAGCTCCCCTAGTCACTACATGGCACAGCTCCCCTAGTCACTACACGGCACAGCTAACAGATTAGTCCTTACAGCTCCCCTAGTAACTACACGACACAGCTCCCCTAGTCACTACACGGCACAGCTAACAGATTAGTCCTTACAGCTCCCCTAGTCACTACACGGCACAGCTCCCCTAGTCACTACACGGCACAGCTCCCCTAGTCACTACACGGCACAGCTAACAGATTAGTCCTTACAGCTCCCCTAGTCACTACACGCCACAGCTAACAGATTAGTCCTTACAGCTCCCCTAGTTTTTAAACGGCACAGCTAACAGATTAGTCCTTACAGCTCTCCTAGTCACTACACGGCACAGCTCCCCTAGTCACTACACGGCACAGCTAACAGATTAGTCCTTACAGCTCTCCTAGTCACTACACGGCACAGCTAACAGATTAGTCCTTACAGCTCCCTGGATCAATCCTTCACACACAAAACATCAATTACAAAGTAATTGTCGTCTCAAGGGTCTCACATCTACCAACAGTATTCTTGCATCATTGTTGCAGCAGTCTAAAAACTCCTCATATTTTCATAATTTAAAGTGAATGTAAAGTTTCACGAATGAGTGCCAGGTTTTTAAAAACACTATTAAACACAGGGGCACTTTCATTCATGAAAGTTTACATTGCACTGGTTTTGTTAAAATGCTTACCTTTTCTTCTTGCAAGCTGTAGCAGCGATTTCCCCTACCTGGCTCTTGTCGTTTCATAAGTCAGTAATGACGAATCCGGCTTCCTCCAATCACGGCATGGCCTTAGGCAATGTTTGCTCTGAGGGGAAGTCGTATTAGTCATTGCGGATGTATGAAGAGACGAGAGGCGGGCATGGGGGAAATCGCTGCTACAGCTTGCAAGAAGAAAAGGTAAGCATTTTAACCAAACTGCTGCAATGTAAACTTTCATGAATGAAAGTGCCCCTGTGTTTAATGGTGTTTTTAAAAACCGGGCACTCATTCGTGAAACTTTACATTCACTTTAACCTTCAGCTCCGACAACATCTTTCAGCAAGAAGAAAATGACTGCTACGCATGAAATAATGTTGTCAGAAATTAAACTTTTCCTCAGGAAAATAAAGTGAAATGCAGCATCACTTGCAATGTGAGAGAGAAAATGATGCCAGTTCCAAAGAAGGAACAATAGAAGTGTCATGAGACAATTAACCCCAGCGCAAATCACACATGAACAGATGGTCATGAGACAATTATCCCCAGCGCGACTCACACATGAACAGATGGTCATGAGACAATTATCCCCAGCGCGACTCACACATGAACAGATGGTCATGATACAATTATCCCCAACACATCTCACACATGTACAGAAGTGTGTGAGGCACTTTGGGGTTAATTGTCTCATGACATCACGTACAGAAGTGCCATGAGCCAATTGCCCCCACCACCTCCCATACATCACGTACAGAAGTGCCATGAGCCAATTGCCCCCACCACCTCCCATACATCACGTACAGAAGTGCCATGAGCCAATTGCCCCCACCACCTCCCATACATCACGTACAGAAGGTCATGAGCCAATTGCCCCCACCACCTCCCATACATCACGTACAGATGGTCATGAGCCAATTGCCCCCACCACCTCCCATACATCACGTACAGAAGTGCCATGAGCCAATTGCCCCCACCACCTCCCATACATCACGTACAGAAGTGCCATGAGCCAATTGCCCCCACCACCTCCCATACATCACGTACAGATGGTCATGAGCCAGTTGCCCCCACCACCTCCCATACATCACGTACAGATGGTCATGAGCCAGTTGCCCCCACCACCTCCCATACATCACGTACAGATGGTCATGAGCCAATTGCCCCCACCACCTCCCATACATCACGTACAGAAGTGCCATGAGCCAATTGCCCCCACCACCTCCCATACATCACGTACAGAAGGTCATGAGCCAATTGCCCCCACCACCTCCCATACATCACGTACAGAAGGTCATGAGCCAATTGCCCCCACCACCTCCCATACATCACGTACAGATGGTCATGAGCCAATTGCCCCCACCACCTCCCATACATCACGTACAGAAGTGCCATGAGCCAATTGCCCCCACCACCTCCCATACATCACGTACAGAAGTGCCATGAGCCAATTGCCCCCACCACCTCCCATACATCACGTACAGAAGTGCCATGAGCCAATTGCCCCCACCACCTCCCATACATCACGTACAGATGGTCATGAGCCAATTGCCCCCACCACCTCCCATACATCACGTACAGATGGTCATGAGCCAGTTGCCCCCACCACCTCCCATACATCACGTACAGATGGTCATGAGCCAGTTGCCCCCACCACCTCCCATACATCACGTACAGATGGTCATGAGCCAATTGCCCCACCACCTCCCATACATCACGTACAGAAGGTCACGAGCCAATTGCCCCCACCACCTCCCATACATCACGTACAGATGGTCATGAGCCAGTTGCCCCCACCACCTCCCATACATCACGTACAGATGGTCATGAGCCAATTGCCCCCACCACCTCCCATACATCACGTACAGATGGTCATGAGCCAGTTGCCCCCACCACCTCCCATACATCACGTACAGATGGTCATGAGCCAGTTGCCCCCACCACCTCCCATACATCACGTACAGATGGTCATGAGCCAATTGCCCCACCACCTCCCATACATCACGTACAGAAGGTCACGAGCCAATTGCCCCCACCACCTCCCATACATCACGTACAGATGGTCATGAGCCAATTGCCCCCACCACCTCCCATACATCACGTACAGATGGTCATGAGCCAATTGCCCCCACCACCTCCCATACATCACGTACAGAAGTGCCATGAGCCAATTGCCCCCACCACCTCCCATACATCACGTACAGATGGTCATGAGCCAGTTGCCCCCACCACCTCCCATACATCACGTACAGATGGTCATGAGCCAGTTGCCCCCACCACCTCCCATACATCACGTACAGATGGTCATGAGCCAATTGCCCCCACCACCTCCCATACATCACGTACAGAAGTGCCATGAGCCAATTGCCCCCACCACCTCCCATACATCACGTACAGATGGTCATGAGCCAATTGCCCCCACCACCTCCCATACATCACGTACAGAAGTGCCATGAGCCAATTGCCCCACCACCTCCCATACATCACGTACAGATGGTCATGAGCCAGTTGCCCCCACCACCTCCCATACATCACGTACAGATGGTCATGAGCCAATTACCTATTTAATGATAAACATTTTTAAAAGTGGCGCTTCAATAGCTTTAAGTATTAAAAAACTATGGATAGTCTTTACTAATATGGTCAAATTACCAATATAATATAATATGAATAAAATGGGTATTCTTAAAAAAAAAAATTAAACATATGAGTTTCCAAATAGTAATTGAAATGACAACTTAATAAGACCCAGAGTAAAAGGTTGTTATATTACATTGAACAAGTTAGTTATATCAGCTAAAACAACAAATTTGGAAAAAATTCAGAAAAAAACTGATTAAACTATTTTTTAATATATAAACATTAATAACATACAAATGAAGATTCAATTCATCAAATCATCTTCTAGCGTAGTTGATCAACTTTTAAAACAAATTAAATATAAAATCTATATTAAAAATCCATATGTAAAAACATAAGCAAAGCAATGAGAGAGAGCCCAGAAAAAAAAAGGACTGTAGAGATAAAAAATTATTCCTAAAACTGGGTCACTTAATCCAATAGGTGAAAAAACCTTTTGTTCTTGAAGGCAGATAGGAATAGGATATCAGTAAACAAAAACAATTTTTTGATTCCTTTCTATGATTGGATATCCTAATCCAATAGGTGAGACCTTTTAGTAAACGTTTACATTCAGATGTTTATTATGTGCCTGTGGTTAAAAAGAAAGAAAAAGTGTCTTTTGCGGCACAGGTTTTTGTTTCTGATATATTGCGGTAATTTAGTTTAGACAGTGGTGGCCAGCCGCTATTTAAAACTCTTTTTGTTCCGCTATGTGTAAATATAGAGCACAGTTTGCTGATACAGATCTAAAATGACGGATTTTAATGCTTAGGGTGGAAGTGTGTGTAGCCTGCTGTGCAGGTAATCTCACCCTCCAGCGTTTTCTCTTAAAGATCAGGGGTGCCTCTGAGTAGCGATGCTCCAAATTGCAGATGGTAGTCGGTTCCGGTTGTTTTCAGACTTGCGCAAGTCACCTGTGATGAACCGGTAGTTTTTTTCTCTCCACAACTCCTGCTCTTAGTACTTCAGTGTATGCAGGGAAAAAGTACACAGCTTTCAACAGCTCCGGTACACAGCTTTCAAACCTCCCGGTTTAGAAGGAAGTCTTTCTTTGATAATGTAGACACAGCTTTCTCAATCTGTGCTCTATATTTACACATAGCGGAACAAAAAGAGTTTTAAATAGCGGCTGGCCACCACTGTCTAAACTAAATTACCGCAATATATCAGAAACAAAAACCTGTGCCGCAAAAGACACTTTTTCTTTCTTTTTAACCACAGGCACATAATAAACATCTGAATGTAAACGTTTACTAAAAGGTCTCGCCTATTGGATTAGGATATCCAATCATAGAAAGGAGTCAAAAAATTGTTTTTGTTTACTGATATCCTATTCCTATCTGCCTTCAAGAACAAAAGGTTTTTTCACCTATTGGATTAAGTGATCCAGTCTTAGAAAGGAATACATTTTTATCTCTACAGTCCTTTTTTTCTGGGCTCTCTCTCATTGCTTTGCTTATGTTTTTACATATGGATTTTTTATATAGATTTTATATTTAATTTGTTTTAAAAGTTGATCAACTACACTGTAGAAGATGATTTGATGAATTGAATCTTCATTTGTATGTTATTAATGTTTATATATTAAAATATAGTTTAAGCAATTTTTTTTCTGAATTTTTTCCAAATTTGTTGTTTTAGCTGATATAACTAACTTGTTCAATGTAATATAACAACCTTTTACTCTGGGTCTTATTAAGTTGTCATTTCAATTACTATTTGGAAACTCATATGTTTAAATTTTTTTTTTAAGAATACCCATTTTATTCGTATTATATTATATTGGTAATTTGACCATATTAGTAAAGACTATCCATAGTTTAATACTTAAAGCGCCACTTTTAAAAATATTTATCATTACCACATTGTCTATAACCAGGAGGAGGTTATAATAAAAGAGGCCTAAGTATTTTAAGTCCAGCGCTAGAAACTCACCATTAAACCAATTACCTATTTAAATGGGACAAGACTTAGCAAAAAAGGAGGAAATCCCCTCTGGCATGCCCCTGTGCCCTCAGGCTGTCTCCCACTCTGTAATGCCCCTGTGCCCTCAGGCTGTCTCCCCCTCTGTAATGCCCCTGTGCCCTCAGGCTGTCTCCCCTCTGTAATGCCCCAGTGCCCTCAGGCTGTCTCCCCTCTGTAATGCCCCAGTGCCCTCAGGCTGTCTCCCCCTCTGTAATGCCCCAGTGCCCTCAGGCTGTCTCCCCCTCTGTAATGCCCCAGTGCCCTCAGGCTGTCTCCCCCTCTGTAATGCCCCAGTGCCCTCAGGCTGTCTCCCCCTCTGTAATGCCCGTGTGCCCTCAGCCTGTCTCCCCCTCTGTAATGCCCCTGTGCCCTCAGCCTGTCTCCCCCTCTGTAATGCCCCTGTGCCCTCAGCCTGTCTCCCCCTCAGTAATGCCCCTGTGCCCTCAGGCTGTCTCCCCCTCTGTAATGCCCCTGTGCCCTCAAGCTGTCTCCCCCTCAGTAATGCCCCTGTGCCCTCAGCCTGTCTCCCCTCAGTAATGCCCCTGTGCCCTCAGCCTGTCTCCCCTCAGTAATGCCCCTGTGCCCTCAGCCTGTCTCCCCTCAGTAATGCCCCTGTGCCCTCAGCCTGTCTCCCCTCTGTAACGCCCCAGTGCCCTCAGGCTGTCTCCCCTCTGGCATGCCCCAGTGCCCTCAGCCTGTCTCCCCCTCAGTAATGCCCCTGTGCCCTCAGGCTGTCTCCCCCTCTGTAATGCCCCTGTGCCCTCAAGCTGTCTCCCCTCAGTAATGCCCCTGTGCCCTCAGCCTGTCTCCCCTCAGTAATGCCCCTGTGCCCTCAGCCTGTCTCCCCTCAGTAATGCCCCTGTGCCCTCAGCCTGTCTCCCCTCTGTAACGCCCCAGTGCCCTCAGGCTGTCTCCCCTCTGGCATGCCCCAGTGCCCTCAGCCTGTCTCCCCTCTGTAATGCCCCAGTGCCCTCAGGCTGTCTCCCCTCAGTAATGCCCCAGTGCCCTCAGCCTGTCTCCCCTCAGTAATGCCCCAGTGCCCTCAGGCTGTCTCCCCTCAGTAATGCCCCTGTGCCCTCAGGCTGTCTCCCCTCAGTAATGCCCCAGTGCCCTCAGGCTGTCTCCCCTCAGTAATGCCCCAGTGCCCTCAGGCTGTCTCCCCTCAGTAATGCCCCAGTGCCCTCAGGCTGTCTCCCCTCAGTAATGCCCCAGTGCCCTCAGGCTGTCTCCCCTCAGTAATGCCCCAGTGCCCTCAGGCTGTCTCCCCTCAGTAATGCCCCTGTGCCCTCAGGCTGTCTCCCCTCAGTAATGCCCCAGTGCCCTCAAGCATCCCCTGGTATAACTGAATCCCGGGACTCTATCTCCTGTATCCCGGCTCCCCCCTCACCTGTCTTCGGAGTCCATGCGGCTGAGCGGTTCGCCCTCGGAGCTGCATACTTCTAGGCTGGGCCTTCGGCCTGCGACGGATTCGCTGCAGTATCCGTCATCTCCCCCGGAGCTGCTGCCGGAAGAGCTGCCACCGCTGGGGCCTCCGCTCCCCGACGGGCTGTCCGAACGCTCCGAGCTGCCCTCCTCGCCCACCCCGCTGCTCTCCGTGTCTTCCTCATCCTCCAGCTCGTCCTCCAGATCATTCGGCTCCTCAGTATCCGCGCGCTGCTCCCCGAGCTGCAGCACCGAATCCGGGCTAGGGGGGTACGGAGCGGCGGGGTCAGAGATGCTGGCGGGGGAGGCCTGAGATTCGTGACTCGCAGCGGCCATGTCTGAGCTTCTGGTTACCTCAGAGCTGGGGGCGGAGCTAAGGGCGGCCATGTCTGATTCTCCTGGTTACCTCACACATGGGGGCGGAGCTAAGGGCGGCCATGTCTGATTCTCCTGGTTACCTCACACATGGGGGCGGAGCTAAGGGCGGCCATGTCTGATTCTCCTGGTTACCTCACACATGGGGGCGGAGCTAGGGGTGGCTATGTCTGATTTTCCTAGTTACCTCACTCAAGGGGGCGGAGCTAAGGGCGGCCATGTCTGATTCTCCTGGTTACCTCACACATGGGGGCGGAGCTAGGGGTGGCTATGTCTGATTTTCCTAGTTACCTCATTCAAGGGGGCGGAGCTAAGGGCGGCCATGTCTGATTCTCCTGGTTACCTCACACATGGGGGCGGAGCTAGGGGCGGCCATGTCTGATTCTCCGAGAAGGGTCTAGCTGCAGACTGGACCTCCACTCAAAGCTTTTTTTTTTTTTTTAAATCAACTTTAATGTAACAGACAACCTATAGACAATCATTCTGAAAACGAAACATTTTGCAGATTAAAATTGATTTAAAAAAAAAAAAAAACTTTGAGTGGAGGTCACATGTTTCCTGTCTAGAGTCAGTGGAGGTCACGTTTCCTGTCTAGAGTCAGTGGAGGTCACATGTTTCCTGTCTAGAGTCAGTGGAGATCACAAGTTTCCTGTCTAGAGTCAGTGGAGATCACAAGTTTCCTGTCTAGAGTCAGTGGAGATCACAAGTTTCCTGTCTAGAGTCAGTGGAGGTCACATGTTTCCTGTCTAGAGTTAGTGAAAGTCACATGTTTCCTGTCTAGAGTCAGTGGAGGTCACAAGTTTCCTGTCTAGAGTCAGTGGAGGTCACATGTTTCCTGTTTAGAGTCAGTGGAGGTCACATGTTTCCTGTCTAGAGTCAGTGGAGATTACAAGTTTCCTGTCTAGAGTCTGTGGAGGTCACATGTTTCCTGTCTAGAGTCAGTGGAGGTCACAAGTTTTCTGTCTAGAGTCAGTGGAGGTCACATGTTTCCTGTCTAGAGTCATTGGAGATCACGTTTCCTGTCTAGAGTCAGTGGAGGTCACAAGTTTCCTGTCTAGAGTCAGTGGAGGTCACATGTTTCCTGTCTAGAGTCAGTAGAGGTCATATGTTTCCTGTCTAGAGTCAGTGGAGATCACAAGTTTCCTGTCTAGAGTCAGTGGAGGTCACATGTTTCCTGTCTAGAGTTAGTGGAGGTCACATGTTTCCTGTCTAGAGTGGAGCTCCAGTCTGCAGCTAAACTACTTTGGGGTTACCTTAACACAATGGGGCGGGGCTAAGGGTAGCCATGTATGATTCTCCTGGTTACCTCACACAAGGAGGCGGAGCTAGGGGCGGCCATGTCTGATTCTCCCAGTTACCTCACACAAGGGGGCGGGGCTAAGGGTGGCCATGTCTGATTCTCCTGGTTACCTCACACAAGGAGGCGGAGCTAGGGTGGCCATGTCTGATTCTCCTGGTTACCTCACGCTAGGGGCGGCCATGTCTGATTCTCCTGGTTACCTCACACAAGGAGGCAGAGCTAAGGGCGGCCATGTCTGATTCTCCTGGTTACCTTAACACAAGGGGGCGGAGCTAAGGGTAGCCATGTCTGATTCTCCTGGTTACCTCACACAAGGAGGCGGAGCTAGGGCGGCCATGTCTGATTCTCCTGGTTACCTCACGCTAGGGGCGGCCATGTCTGATTCTCCTGGTTACCTCACACAAGGAGGCAGAGCTAAAGGCGGCCATGTCTGATTCTCCTGGTTACCTTAACACAAGGGGGCGGGGCTAAGGGTAGCCATGTCTGATTCTCGTGGTTACCTCACACAAGGAGGCGGAGCTAAGGGTGGCCATGTCTGATTCTCCTGGTTACCTTACACAAGGAGGCGGAGCTAAGAACGGCCATGTCTGATTCTCCTAGTTGCCTCACAAAAGGAGGCGGTGCTAATGGCGGCCATGTCTGATTTTCCTGGTTACCTTAACACAAGGGGGCGGGGCTAAGGGTGGCCATGTCTGATTCTTCTAGTTACCTCCAAGTGGAGGCAGCCATGTCTTATTCTCCTGATTACCTCAATGCTGGGGGCGGGGCCAGGGGTGGCCATGTCTGATTCTCCTGGTTACCTCACACAAGGGGGTGGTGCTAGGTGCTGCCATGTCTGAGCTTCTGGTTGCCTCAGTGCTGGGGGCGGAGCTAGGGGCGGCCATGTCTGATTCTCCTGATTACCTCACAAGGAGGCGGGGCTAGGGGCAGCCATGTCTGATTCTCCTGGTACCTCACACAAGGGGGCGGAGCTAAGGGCAGCCATGTCTGATTCTCCTGGTTACTTTAGCACAAGGGGCGGGGCTAAGGGCGGCCATGTCTATTTCTCCTAGTTACCTCCAAGCTGGAGGCGGCCATGTCTGATTCTTCTGATTACCTCAATGCTGGGGGGTGGGGCCAGGGGTGGCCATGTCTGATTCTCCTGGTCACCTCATCAAAAGGGGGCGGGGCTAGGGGTGGCCATGTCTGATTCTCCTGTTACCTCAGCAAAAGGGGGCGGGGCTTGGGGTGGCCATGTCTGATTCTCCTGGTTACCTCAGCAAAAGGGGCGGGGCTAGGGGCTGCCATGTTTGATTCTCCTGGTTACCTCAGCACTAGGGGCGGGGCTAGGGGCTGCCATGTCTGAGCTTCTGTTTACCTCAGTGCTGGGGATGGAGCTAGGGACGGCCATGTCTGATTCTCCTGGTTACCTCAGTACTGGTGGCGGGGCTAGGGGCAGCCATGTCTGAGCTTCTGGTTACCTCAGTGCTGGGGGCGGCCATGTTTGAGCTTCTGGTTACCTCGGAGCTGGGGGGCAGAGTTAGGGGCGGCCATATCTGATTCTTCAGGTTACCTCATTGCTGGGGGGCGGGGCTAGGGACAGCCATGTCTGATTCTCCAGGTTACCTCAGAGCTGGGGGGCGGAGCTAGGGGCGGCCATGTCTTATTCTTCTGGTTACCTCAGTGCGGGGGGGGCGGAGCTAGGGGCGGCCATGTCTGATTCCTCTGGTTACCTCAGTGCAGGGGGCGGAGCGAGGCGCCGCCATGTCTGAGCTTCTGGTTCCCTCAGTGTTGGGTGCTAGGGGCGGCCATGCCTGATTCGCCTGGCTACCTCGGAGCTGGGAGTGGCCATGTCTAAGCTTCTGGTTACCTCAGTGCTGGGGGCGGGGCTAGGGGCAGCCATGTCTGATTCTCCTGTGTGATGACCAGGGTTAACCAATCCTGCAACAGTCACTTGTTTGGCACAAAAAGGTTTAACAGATCTTCTCCACTTTAACCAATGTGTCACAGTCTAGCCACTCCAGGTAGTTCAGTGGGTGCAAGGGTTAACAACACTCTCTAGTCTGTCCTAGACTTAGCAAAAATGCCCAAACTTCCCTTTAAAGGGACATTATACACTAGATTTTTCTTTGCATAAATGTTTTGTAGAGGATACATTTATATAGCCCATACAGGTTTTTTTTTTTTTAAATGTATGGTTTTGCTTATTTTTAAATAACATTGTGCTGATTTTCAGACTCCTAACCAAGCCCCAAAGTTTTTTGTGTAAAGAGTCTTTTTATATGAAGGGGGAGGGGGGAGTGTCTGCTTTCACTGGGTATTCCAGTCAACCTAATCAAAACTAAACTGCTAAACTGGGAGCTTCTAAGTAAAAAGAGTATCAATCCTAGGATTGATGGAATGTACACCTGTATAGCACTCTTTCCCTATTTAACAATGGCAAGAGTTGGACAAGGTATAGTAGTCTAGAATAGGAGGAGTGAGTGGGGATGAGTTAAAATATAACCTTTATTGGTAAATTTAAAAAAAAGGCAACAACAAACACAATCTACATACATACTAAGTTAAAAATTGCAGGATTGGGTCTGATTAAATTATATCTGTTTTTACAGAAAATTCAGGTGGTTGTGATATATATATAGAGAAAAACTTGGATTAATAGTCTAATTTCACGTTGTGGTATTCTCAGTACTTATATGCTGTTAGATATTGGTAACACTAAAGTGGTATCAGTAAAGCTATTGTGCTTCGATATTTACTCTGTTGTGAGTCTGATATTGATACTCAGCTATAAAAGGATAGCAATTGGTTAACTTGATTTTGTTATTGCACTTATTTAGATAGGTATAGTATTATTTCTAACACGTGATTCGTGTAATTAATGTTGTAACAAAGTGCTTGTAAAAAGTTTCAATTGTACCCCATTGTTTAGAAGTTTATTTATATATTAAATGTGTACAATATCTAATTCATAGTTAACTGTATAGAATAGTTATTTGTTACACTTTTGTCTAGTTTCTGCTATAGTTAGCACAGTATTTGTTGTTGGCTGCATGAGCAAGATTTTCTATCAATTGTGCACTTGTTTTGCTAACATTTAATGTTAGATGTAATAACTTTCTTGAATGACTTTTTTATTTTCGTTTTTTATTGCAATATTTCACCTAAGTGACTTGTAATTCTATTATCATCTTTATTCACCTCAGTATTTTTATTGAGATTGTATTGTGTTTATTTCATTTTCAGAGTCATAGCAGTTATATGAATTTGATATGAAGCTGCTGCAGAGTAGCTGCTGCTCGTGAATTTAGCTTGGCTTAGCTTATATTAAAGATAGGCTTGTTGGTATATATTACCGGACTAAATGTTAGACATTTAAAAGTCTAAGTGCTGATCTCAAACTAACAATTTGCGGTATTGTAAATATATTTTGATGCTTCAAATTTCTTAACCGCACGTTTGGATCAACACTGGGCTTCTAATATATGTGCCGGTTCTGTTTTGTAAAGTTAGCGTGGCTTAGCTTATGCTAAAAAATAGGATGCGTAATATTTATTGCTGAATTGCATAATATGCATTTTCCAAAGTTAGATATAACTCTTAAATAATTGATTTGCGGTATTATGTATATATTTATATTCTATATTTCTTAACCGCTTGTTTATAATAAATACTGGGCTCTTGCTGTAACTGCCAGTTCTGTTCCACTATATCAAGTTAACTTGGCTTAGCTTGTACTGAAAAATAACAAATTGATAGGTGTTACCACTCTAGTTTTTAAGCGTTTTGGCAGGCTGAGTGCTGATCTAAAGCTGACAGTTTGCGGTATTATATCTGCCTTCGAGTTCCGTATTTTTTAACCGCTTGTCTGCAGTCAACACTGAGCGCTCGCTCTAAATGCCGGTTCTATTTCTAATATAGTTACTGGGTTATTCTCTATATAGATTACATTAAATCAATATTGTGCACAACCACAATTTTTATACTATAAAGACCACCATTCCTGCTAAATAAAAAATGCTACATGGCATTCAACAAACAATTCCCTAACATGTTTCGCCACTACCGTGGCTTCTAAGTAAGTTTGTAAAAGGTTTTATACTGGATCTTTATATCAGTATCTGTGCATTTTATTCCTTATAGTAGTGTCTATTACATGCAGTTAAATGAAAATTGGTGTATACTGTCCCTTTAATGTCACAACAAAGGTGTTTTTTGGTTAGCACACTACAAAAGGACTGTTTAATCTAAGCACACATATTGTGGGAGTGCTACCAAAGTGACCAAAACAATTACATAACAACAAAAAGTATTGGTGCACATCCAACCACTAAAGTCCACTCTTTCATGGCATATTTGTATATGCTTCTGTCTGTCAAATATACTTACATAGCTTCTAATAAGATTGGGATAAACATCTCACAATAATATTGGCTTATATTTGAGCTGCAAAAACAAATATACTTCTATCTGCTAAATATACTTACATAGTTCAAATAAGATTGGGATAAACATCTCGCAATAATATTGACTTATATTTATGCTGCAAAAAATTGCCTGTTTAAATTGAAATAGGGATCTTAGTCACACAATATGATCACATTCTGCTAAGCCAGTCACCACTTACAAGGTGTCCCATAGTAGACTGGTCCTAACACTATGAAAAAAGAGCAATATGTAACAGCACTACACTAGATTAAGGGAGATGCTCGTAATCTGAAAGAATTAACTTTCATACGCTGGAGTGCTTATGCATATAGTAACTTTGGAAGGTTTGGCAACAGAGAAGTTGGGCAAAAGAATGCATCTAATAGCACTCTCCCTGATAATTCTAATCAATATAACATCATTTTGGAGATGTAGTGAGGTGATATGGTTTTAAAATTTAACATTTATTGGTTTTATTTAAAATCACAGAACACAAACAACATAAAGGTTAAAAAACACAAAAGAATTTAGACCTATAGAACGATGTGATTCCTGGTCAGCACGATAAGTAGTAGATAAGGTATACCACAATCAATTAAATAAAATAGTGATTGCGTGGGTGGAAGCTGCTGTACATTTACTACAGAATAACGTAGTGTGTATGAATTTATTGATCTCTCTCTCAACAATGATTATGAGGTACAATATCACAGTGTCCACTATAAGTTTTAAGTAGGTATGACTGAGTTTATTGCTCTAATATTAGCCCAGGATTTGAAAAATTCATTAGGTTATTAATATGGTCCTCTAATAATTAGAATACTAATAATTCCTCTAATCTGAGGATATATGTATTACTGAAGAGGTATACAAGTGGTTAGATAAGCCTAATTCTGATCTAATGATCTCTTGTCAGAGGCTCATATTGTACATTCATAAACTGCAATTCTAAGTAAGTCCTACAATCTATTGGAGATTCAATGAATCATTTTGTACTCAAATGGTCTCTTGTCAGCTACTCCTATTGCATGTTAAGATAATTCCTCTGATCTGAGGATATATGTATTGCTGAAGAGGTATACAAGTGGTTAAATAAACCTAATTCTGATCCAATGATCTCTTGTCAGAGGCTCATATTGTACATTCATAAACTACAATTCTGAATAAGTCCTACATTGTATAGGAGTTTCAATGAGTCATATTGTACTCAAATGGTCTCTTGTCTGCTACTCCTATTGCACGTTAAGATTACTCTTAAGGAATTATTTAAATTAGAGTTCAAGTATATTTTAACAATAATGATTTAACTGGTATCTCAGGTCAAATGATATTGTTGTGGATCAACATGTGTTGAACCTAAAATTTATCTGTAAATTTGATGGTCTGGATTTAAAAATATCCAGTTTATGGAATATTCTTGTGTATTTATTTGCACTTATATTTGCATTTATATGTATGGACTGGAGTGCACATGTTAAACAGGAGTTATACTGTGTTGGTAGTTGGTGTTACAAGGTAGCCAACATCTATTCACGATTAAATTCAATTATGCCACAGTCGTTTGGAACCGTTTAACTGGTTGCTGTTATCAGTTATAGATCGCTACTATATATAGAAATTCAAAGTTTGACTTCTCATTATTTGCAGGCTAAATGGTTACCGGTACCACCTATATAGGCTAGCAAGATTCCACTGTTTGTATATTAAATTAACATCTAATGTTTTTCGTAATCGCAGTTAATCAAGTGAATGAACAATGCTCTCCCACCAGCTACTACAATTATCAGACTATCAATGTGTTAGAGCACGATTCTGCTTGTATAACATGTGCCAAATACACTGCCATTCTATTGATTTATAGCATTAACTTTGGTTATTTAATAAATTGCACGGTCTAAACTCAGATGCAAAGTTAAAATTATATGAAAGGAGTTCAACACCCTCCCCTGACATGTTTCGCCGTCTAAGTGGCGGCTTTTTCGAAGGTGACGCGCGCCCGCTTTCACAGGTGTTTATCACCTTAGCTCCACCTCCTGGCTCAATCCATGGCCAATCAGAGCCATCCTGGTATTGGACGCTCATACAATGTATCAATGCTAATGATACGTGAGAGAGGATTCGTTCTTGGGTGGTATTAGCTGACTTGAATGCTTCTGTATAAAGCATCAGTTTGTTGTGGCAGCTAATAGTAACATCTTATGAATTGTCTTAGTAGGTGAAGTTTAACTAATACATATGATGTGTTACTCAACTATTAACCCTACAGCTGATATGGTTATTTATGTCCATATGTATAAATATACAAATGGTACTGGTCTGTACACACTAGTATTTTGAAAATACATTCTCATGAGTCAGATTCTTGAGTTATTCATATGCAGGTCCAATTTTTCAATTTTAAATAAACCTCAGAATTAAAGATCATTCTGCTAAACTACTCTTAAAGATAATCTATGTTATCTGTTAAATCAGTTTACGGTTACATTTCATTCGAATATCATTTTTAGATATTTTCCCAAATGGAAAAAATGTGGGGAGAGAAGGGGGTTTTAATTGAGGACAAAAATGACCGGAAAGGTGAATTGGTTGAGTGTGAAACATGGGGAATACGTGATAGGTATACATGTGTACATGAGTTGTAACTCAAGTGGCAGCTTATCCCATAAGATAAATATATATAAAAAAGGTGAACCCTAAGTGACATTACAGGAATTATTTTTCACATTCTATTGAAAAATGTTGTCGTGACAATACTGAGCCTGGGCTCACCTTGGTAATGTGAAATATTTGTGTCTGACTTTTACAGACAGTGAAGATTAATGAATAATGGATTGCTGTGTGTGACAAAATAATAAAGGTGAACAGTGTTAAGAAAAAAACAACAATTATGAACACTAAAAATAATATAAAGTGCCAAACTTTATGTAGTGTTAGGATTTATGTGTACAGGATTTTTAAAAAAATATTTGGTCATAACGTTTATGCGTGAAAATAATGGGATTGTATTTCCCATTCTATTAAGAGGTGTTATTATAAAAGTCCTGAGCCTAGGCTCACTTGGATAATGTGAAATGTTTGGGTCTGACTTTTGCAGACAGTAAAGATTGATTAATAATAATATAATGTGTGTAACAAAATGATGAGAAGTGAACTATGTCAAGAAATACCACCAATTAAAAACTGAAAGTAAAATATGATGACCACCTTATGTGGTGTTGGGGTTTTTTGTGAAAAGGATTTGTGGAGAATATTTGGTCATAATATCTGCATTAGATCGTATATGAATTTATTAATATTCCATAGTATTTTATGTTGTAGCTGTCATACTAGACAGTAAGATCTTTGATTGATTCTCACATCAGTATTGAAATATGTATTGCATATTGGTGTACATTTAAATGAACATGGAGTAGTTATTCTGTTCATTTAAGCCTTTAGGGTGTACACAATCCATTAGATAGATCCATCTTGTTTCTATTTTTAGTAGTGATTTCTCCAAGTCTCCTCCTCTCAAGCCTAATGAGATTTCTGTATGCCGTAGCATTGTAATTCTGAGGTCTTGGATTGATGATGTTTCAAAAAATGTGAAGCTACAGAAGTAATTTTTCTGTCTTTGGACACATCATTAGATGCATTCCGGATATTCTGGAGATGTTCCATAATACGAGTATGGAGTTTTCTTGTCGTCATTCCTATATAAGTGTACGGACACATACATTGCAGAGCATAAATGACTCCCGTAGTATTGTAGCTTATATACGTTCTTATCGGATGCTGGTTGCCAAATCTGTCAATGATCATCTTTTTCTTTTTAATCATGTGACTGCATGTAGTGCAACTGCCACAGGGAAATGAACCTGTTTCTGTGGTTTTACGTTGGCAGCTTTTCTTCATATAATGACTGGGGCTAAGCATTTATTTTAAATTTCTAGATCGTCTGTAGCCTATGTCGGCTTTCGCCCCAATATACTTCTTCAGTTGCTGGTCTACTTGTAATATATGCCAGTTTTTTTGGAGTATGTCCACGATTTGATCTGATTGATCATTGTACGTTAGTATCAAACATGTTTTGTTGTCCGATTTTTTTCTTATTGACTTTTAATAGATCTGCTCTTGGAGTCTGGTAGTATCTGCTTTTGGCTTTTTTTGATAGATATTTTGCTATACCCTCTAGACAGTAATCTGCTTTCAAGTTCAAGTGTTCTAGTTTTAAAGGTTTTCTCATCTGAGCAGTTACGTCTCATCCTTAGGAATTCACCTACAGGTAAGGATTTGGTAGTATTGGGAGCGTGAGCACTTGTGGCGTATAGCACATTGTTGGTAGCTGTCCCTTTTCGGAAGAGATCAGTGCTTAGACATCCATTGCTTTCTTTATGGATTCGTAAATCCAAAAAGGAGACTTGGGTTAAGCTTTTCTCGTATGTCAGTCTGATATTTAAGTTGTTTTGATTTAATGTTTTAAGAAACATCTCAAGTTCTGCTTGGGTCCCTTCCCAAATAAACATGATGTCATCAATATATCTAATCCATAACGGGATATTCTGAATATATTGATCATTAGTATAAGTGAATACAGTTGTTTGCTCCCACCAGCCTAAAAACAAGTTGGCATAAGTGGGCGCACATGCAGTGCCCATAGCAGTAGCTTGTGTTTGTAAATAGAATTTATTATTGAACAGAAAGAAGTTTTTGGTCAGCACAAATTGTAGTAAATCCATCAAGAATTAATTATGTTCCTCACTTTCATCGGTGGACATGTCAAGAAAGTATCTCACTGCTTGTAATCCTAGTCTATGGTTGATGCTGGTATATAATGATTCCACATCAGCAGTGACTAGCCAGGTATTTTTGGAGATATTAATACCTTCCAATTGCTGCAATACTTCCATAGTATCTCTTACGTAAGAGGGAAGTTGGGTCAGGAATTGTCTCAGTCTGAGGTTGATATATTGACTGGCTTTTTCGGTAAGATTTTCGTTACCTGAGACTATCGGGCGACCTGGAGGTTGTTTCTGATTTTTATGGATCTTGGGAATAAGGTAACGTGGCAATTTTTGGATGAGATGTGTTTAGGAATTTAGTTTCCTTGTTGGTAATTATCCCATTTTTCTTAGCTGTTTCAATAAGTTTATTGTATTGTTGGTGGAATTGTACAGCTGGGCTCCCAAATAATTCCTTATAGCACTTCTGATTTTTTAGCTGTGTAATAGCCTCTCTCACGTACATGTCCTCAGGCCATATTACAATGTTCCCACCCTTGTCCGCATTCCTGATAATCACGTCATCCCAAGATTCAATATCTTTGAGAGCCTTACGTTCTTGTATAGTTAATTTTTTTGTTTTTGGAAGGATATTCAGTTTGTTTATAGCATTGCATACAATTTGATTAAAGGTGTCAATACATGAACTTGTGTTGTTAGAAGGAGTAAATTTGGATTTAATTTTCAGAGTTGTGCGCCAATCTGTTTGTGCTGATGGAAGTTGTTCTGTCAATAAATCTTCTAAACTGTGAAGAGATTCAAGTTCATCTTCTGATAAATCCATGGGAGCATCACATTGTTGCTTGGTATCAAAATATTTCTTTAAGAGCAATTTTTGTAAGAATAATTGTATGTCTTTTATTGTTTCGAATTTATCTAATTGTGAATTTGGGCAAAAAGATAAGCCTTTAGATAGTACATTTATATGATGTTTAGATAATGTACGATTAGATAAATTGATTATTCTTAGTTCTTCATCCTCATTGTTGAGAATGGACTTGGGTTTCTTTTGTACGTTTGCTCGTTTGTTGTTTGTTCTGAGATTTTTTGTTGTTCCTTGTGTGTCTTTTGTTTGTTCCTCCCACCTCTTCTGATGGCTCCGAATCTGTGCTTGAATCTTCTTCTAAAAAAGACTTCCTTTTTCTATTGTCAGTAATCTTGGAAGTTTGGGATGTTGAAGGTTCTGGTCACTTGGTCTCTCTAGATTATCTGTATTTCCAGATTCTTCATTTTCAGTATCTGATACTTCTGTTTCAATGATATTGACTCTCCTATGTGTTCTTGAATTGGAGATGTTGGTTTTATTCTTCCATTTATACACTTTGTTGTTGTTGAAGTCTTGGATGTCTCTTTGTAGCATTCCCCTCTTGGTGATCTTAATCTCATTCTCATATTTGTCTAGCTCTTTTTGGTATTTCTTATACGCATTTTCAAATTCCTTCAGATTTTCAAATTTTTTTAATTGTTCATTTTGGGTTTTTATAATCTCCTCTAATCTTTCATATTCAGATGAATCATGTTTGATGAGGATTTTCATCAGTTTATTAGAACATTCACTCAAGGCTTCCTCCCATTCCTCACTTAAGTTTTTTTCTTTAAATTCAAAGGCAGGAAATAATTGTATTCTTAATCCTCTGGGTATAAGATTTCTTTGAATTTACTGTTCACAGAACTGCTGATCCCACAATAGTTTATCCTGTTTATATAAATGTTTGTGTAAGTCTCTTAGAAGTGTGTCGAAATTATTAGGATTAATATCTAGATTGCCCACTGTAGGGTTCTGAAAAACTTCATTTAGATCAGTTAATCTCTTTTGTTGTCTGATCTGTTTGTCCAAATCAAATTTACTTGCCATAGTTATTGAATAATGTAATTGCGTGTGCTATAATGTTGCTGGAATCCTATACAACTACAGGTGTATTACAATTTGAAAAAAGAGCAATATGTAACAGCACTACACTAGATTAAGGGAGATGCTCGTAATCTGAAAGAATTAACTTTCATACGCTGGAGTGCTTATGCATATAGTAACTTTGGAAGGTTTGGCAATAGAGAAGTTGGGCAAAAGAATGCATCTAATAGCACTCTCCCTGATAATTCTAATCAATATAACATCATTTTGGAGATGTAGTGAGGTGATATGGTTTTAAAATTTAACATTTATTGGTTTTATTTAAAATCACAGAACACAAACAACATAAAGGTTAAAAAACACAAAAGAATTTAGACCTATAGAACGATGTGATTCCTGGTCAGCACGATAAGTAGTAGATAAGGTATACCACAATCAATTAAATAAAATAGTGATTGCGTGGGTGGAAGCTGCTGTACAGTTACTACAGAATCACTACTCCTATTGCACGTTAAGATAATTCCTCTGATCTGAGGATATATGTATTGCTGAAGAGGTATACAAGTGGTTAAATAAACCTAATTCTGATCCAATGATCTCTTTTCAGAGGCTCATATTGTACATTCATAAACTACAATTCTGAATAAGTCCTACATTGTATAGGAGATTCAATGAGTCATATTGTACTCAAATGGTCTCTTGTCAGCTACTCCTATTGCACGTTAAGATTACTCTTAAGGAATTATTTAAATTAGAGTTCAAGTATATTTTAACAATAATGATTTAACTGGTATCTCAGGTCAAATGATATTGTTGTGGATCAACATGTGTTGAACATAAAATTTATCTGTAAATTTGATGATCTGGATTTAAAAATATCCAGATTATGGAATATTCTTGTGTATTTATTTGCACCAGATTATAATTATGCCACAGTCATTTGGAACCGTTTAACTGGTTGCTGTAATCAGTTATAGATCGCTATTATATCTAGAAATTCAAAGTTTGACTTCTCATTATTTGCAGGCTAAATGTTTACCGGTACCACCTATATAGGCTAGCAAGATTCCACTGTTTGTATATTAAATTAACATCTAATGTTTTTCGTAATCGCAGTTAATCAAGTGAATGAACAATGCTCTCCCACCAGCTACTACAATTATCAGACTATCAATGTGTTAGAGCAAGATTCTGCTTGTATAACATGTGCCAAATACACTGCTGTTCTATTGATTTATAGCATTAACTTTGGTTATTTAATAAATTGCACGGTCTAAACTCAGATGCAAAGTTAAAATTATATGAGGGTTGAAAGGAGTTCAACACCCTCCCCTGACATGTTTCGCCGTCTAAGTGAAAAAGCCGCCTAAGTTTTAGTGCAATTTATTAAATATTATTATTAGTTGTGATGTATAGCGATGGCGGTTTAGAGGTTAATACATTTTATTATTAGTTTGATGTATAGGGATGGCGATTTAGAGGTTAATACATTTTATTATTAGTTGTGATGTATAGGGATGGCAGTTTAGTGGTTAATACATTTTATTATTAGTTGTGATGTATAGGAATGGCGGTTTAGTGGTTAATACATTTTATGATTAGTTACGATGTATAGGGATGGCGGTTTAGAGGTTAATACATTTTATTATTAGTTGTGATGTATAGGGATGGCGGTTTAAAGGTTAATACAATTTATTATTAGTTGTGATGTATAGGGATGGCGGTTTAGTGGTTAATACATTTTATTATTAGTTGTGATGTGGGGGATGGCAGTTTAGTGGTTAATACATTTTATTATTAGTTGTGATGTATAGGGATGGCGGTTTAGTGGTTAATACATTTTATTATTAGTTGTGATGTGGGGGATGGCGGTTTAGTGGTTAATACATTTTATTATTAGTTGTGATGTATAGGGATGGCGGTTTAGAGGTTAATACATTTTATTATTAGTTGTGATGTATAGGGATGGCGGTTTAGTGGTTAATACATTTTATTATTAGTTGTGATGTATAGGGATAGCAGTTTAGTGGTTAATACATTTTCGGCTAGATTTAGAGTTTTGTCGGTAAAAAGCTGCGTAGCTAACACTGTTTTTTTTGCCAACGCACCCTTCCAACAACGCTGGTATTTAGAGTTGTCTGAGGGGCTGCGTTAGGCTCAAAAAAGGGTGCATTGAGCCTAACTTAGCTCCACTTCAACCCACAATACCAGCGGTGCTTACGGTAGTGGTAAGCTGGCAAAACGTGCTCGTGCACGATATCCCCATAGGAAACAATGGGGCATTTTGGGCTGAAAAAAAAAAAGCAGCGTTCAACTCCTAACGCAGCCCTATTGTTTCCTATGGGGAAACACTTCCTAAGTCTGCACCTAACACCCTAACATGTACCCCGAGTCTAAACACCCCTAACCTTACACTTATTAACGTCTAATCTGCCGCCCCCGCTATCGCTGACACCTGTATTATACTATTTACCCCTAATCTGCCGCTCCGTACAACGCCACAACCTACATTATACTTATGAACCCCTAATCTGCTGCCCCTAACATCGCCGACCCCTATATTATATTTATTAACCCCTAATCTGCCCCCCCCCCCACGTCGCCGCTACCTAACTACAATGATTAACCCCTAATCTGCCGACTGGACCTCGCCGCCACTATAATAAATGTATTAAACCCTAAACCCCCGCACTTCCGCCTCGCAAACACTAGAATAAATAGTATTAACCTCTAATCTGCCCTCCCTAACATCGCCGCCACCTACCTACAATTATTAACCCCTACCTCCCGCACCGTCGCCGCTACTATAATAAAGTTATTAACCCCTAAACCTAACTCTAACCCTAACACCCCCCTAACATAAATATAATTGCATCAGCCAATCAGATTTTTTTCTACCTTAATTCTATTAGCCAATCGGAATTGAAGGGACGCCATCTTGGATGACGTCCCTTAAAGGAACCTTCAGTCGTCGTTAGTCCGTCGGGGAAGGAGGATGTTCCGCGTTGGCGGGATGAAGATGGATCCGGAAGAAAGAAGATAGAAGATGCCGCTTGGAAGAAGACATCGCCCGGATGGAGGACCTCTTCTTTGCCGCTTGGATGAAGACTTCACCCGGATGGAGGACATCTTCGTGCTCCGCTTGGATGAAGAATTCGGCTCGGCTGGGTGAAGACGACTCAAGGTAGGGAGATCTTCAAGGGGTTAGTGATAGTTTTTTTTAAGGGGGTTTTGGGTGGGTTAGAGTAGGGGTATGTGGGTGGTGGTTTGTAATGTTGGGGGGGGATTATATTTTTATTTTCATGCAAAAGAGCTGATTACTTTGGGGCAATGCCCCGCAAAAAGCCCTTTTTAGGGCTGGTAAAAGAGCTGATTACTTTTGTATTTTAGAATAGAGTAGGGAATTTTTTATTTTATTAGGGGGCTTAGATTAGGTGTAATTAGTTTAAACTGCTTGTAATTCTTTTTTATTTTTTGTACTTTAGTTTATGTAATTGTATTTAATTGTAGGTATTTGTAGTTAATTTATTTAATTAATTTAATGATAGTGTAGTGTTAGGTTTAATTGTAACTTAGGTTAGGATTTATTTTACAGGTAATTTCTCTTTATTTTAACTAGGTAGCTATTAAATAGTTATTAACTATTTAATAGCTATTGTACATAGTTAAAATAAATACAAAGTTGCCTGTAAAATAAATATAAATCCTAAAATAGCTACAATGTAACTATTAGTTATATTGTAGCTATATTAGGGTTTATTTGATAGGTAAGTATTTAGTTTTAAATAAGAATAATTTAGTTAATTATAGGAATATTATTTCGTTTAATATAAATTATATTTATGTTAGGGGGGTGTTAGGTTTAGGGTTAGAGTTAGGTTTATGGGTTAATAACTTTATTATAGTAGCGACGACGGTGCGGGCGGGAGATTACAGGTTAATAATTGTAGGTAGGTGGCGGCGATGTTAGGGAGGGCAGATTAGGGGTTAATACTATTTATTCTAGTGTTTGCGAGGCGGGAGTGCGGCGGTTTAGGGGTTAATACATTTATTATAGTGGCGGCGAGGTACGGTCGGCAGATTAGGGGTTAATAAATATAATATAGGGGTCGGCGATGTTAGGGGCAGCAGATTAGGGGTTCATAGGGATAATGTTGGTGGCGGCGGGGTCCGGTCGGCAGATTAGGGGTTAAATTTTTTTATTAGAGTGGCGGTGATGTGGGGGGTTCTCGGTTTAGGGGTACATAGGTAGTTTATGGGTGTTAGTGTACTTTAGAGCACAGTAGTTAAGAGTTTTATATTCCGGCGTTAGCCCATAAAGCTCTTAACTACTGACTTTTTTTGGCGTTAGGAGTCTTGTCGGTAGGCAGATCCTATTGAAAAGATAGGATATGCAATTGGTGTAAGGGGATCTGGGATAGCCTGGAATCGCGGTAGGGAAGTGAGCGTTAGACCCTTTCCTGGCTGACTCTAAATACCAGCGGGCGGCCAAAAGCAGCGTTAGGGCCCCTTAACGCTGCTTTTCACGGCTAACGCAGAACTCTAAATCTAGGTGTTTATTATTAGTTGTGATGTGGGGGGATGGCTGATAGAGGGGTTTTCTTCTTAAACGGGAAGAGTCCACAGCTGCATTCATTACTTTTGGGAATTCAGAACCTGGCCACCAGGAGGAGGCAAAGACACCCCAGCTAAAGGCTTAAAGGGACACTGAACCCAATAGCAAGGGAATGAAGAAAATGTAATAATAGGAGTAAATTAGAAAGTTGCTTAAAATTTCATGCTCTATCTGAATCACAGAAGAAAAATTTTGGGTTCAGTGTCCCTTTAAATACCTCCCCCACTTCCCTCATCCCCCAGTCATTCTTTGCCTTTCGTCAAAGGAGGTTGGCAGAGAAGTGCTGAAGATTCGGAGTAGTCTCTTATGTAGGGTAGTACTCTTCAAAATGGGACTGGAGTTTTAAGTAGTCCTGTCAGCCTCTCTGTGAGAGCATGGATGAAAGATAGAGTCCAGAGATGCAGGGAGAGTCTTTCTGCGAAACCATTTGACTCATGTTAACACCTCCTTAGCAATCAGCATTGATGATTTTCGCTGCCTGCTTTCTTATTTCAAGTCCATGTCAGAAGCGAGGCTACTATCTGTCACAGTTGAAGGGCCGTGTTCCTGTTTCACGGCGTTGATTCCGGTAAGATCGTTTCATTTTACTTTGATGATGTAAATAAGTCATGTAAATGAAGAAGTCAGGGTCTCAGTGGGACTCCTTTATCTTTATAAGGAATCAAGGGGTAATATCTCCTGAGGGGGGGACTTTAATCATGTTTGTTATGTGATTCTGTCTGCTAATGTGTAGTGTTATGTCACGCTCAGCTGCTGGGAAGCTCTGCAGTCCTCTCTGTGTGCTTGATTGACAGGTGTCTGAGCCACCCCTTCCTGATGATGTCACAACCAGGCTTTTTATTCTGGCTTCCTGTTTCTCCAGTGTCCGTTTGTTTGTTAACTTTGAGGCTTCTGTTAGGATTTCGCTGAGGAATCTCTCTAACTGCTGCTTTTCTGTTGCCAATCTCTTCAAGGACTTACTATGCTGGATTAACCTTCAACCTCCTGAATACCTGTCTCCAAACAATGCAAGTACTGTTTGTTTTGTGAAACTTTCAAACTTCCTGTTTACCTGCTGCAAACCCTGCATATTCTGACTACACAGTGTTTACCCTCAAACTGCCTGATTACCTGTTGCATACTCTGCAAAGACTGTCTACACAGTGTTAACTCTCAAACTGCCTGATTACCTGTTGCATACTCTGCAAAGACTGTCTACACAGTGTTAACTCTCAAACTGCCTGATTACCTGTTGCATACTCTGCAAAGACTGTCTACTCAGTGTTAACCCTCAAACTGCCTGATTACCTGTTGCATATTCTGCAAAGACTGTCTACACAGTGTTAACCTTCAGACTGCCTGATAACAAATGACCTACTACTGCATTATTAACTGTTTCCTGTTTTACCCTTCTTCTGTCTGAGTATAAGTGACTATCCCTGCTCTCCTGATTCTGTGGAAGGCATTTCCTGAAACCAGTTCCTTATTCAGAAGTCTATCTGGCTGATATCATGAATTACTTTGGCATAGGCTAACCCTGCTCCATATCGTGAGTACTTTGTTTTTTGGAGGTTGTCCTGGGGTCACGTCCTGGATTAAACTCAGAGTGCAAGGGTGTTGTTTAAGTTCGCCCTTGCATTTGGGTCTACTTCTGGATATTTCCTAACCTGACAGTACAAACGGACCATAATATGGACCCTGACGAGTTATCCAGGGCTGTGGCTCTACAAGGGCAACTTCTAGGAAATCATTCTGCTCATTTGCAATCTTTGGATTCCAAGCTTGACCAGATTACTGCTCTGCTACATAACCTCTCCGCTCCTTCTCAAGCGACGGTGACTCCTGCTGCCACTGCTACTAGCACCAATGCTGTCTTTAATCCACCTCAAACTGTTGGACAGAATATACCACGAATCCCACTTCCAGATAAATATGACGGTAATCCTGAAGAATGCCGTGGATTCCTTAATCAGTGTCGTTTACACTTCAGAAACAATCCTCAAGTTTTTTCCAATTCTACTTCCAAAATCACCTTTATTATTTCTCTCTTGAAGGGTAAGGCTCTAGCCTGGGTGTCCCCTCTTTTAGAGAAGAATGATCCGTTACTACAGGATGTGGAATTATTTGTGTCAATTTTTTCTTCTGTTTTTGACAAGCCTGGGAGGTCTGCAGCTGCTGAGGCAGGATTGTTGGATCTGAGACAGGGATCCCTTTCGGTAGCTCAATATGCTATTGAATTCAGGACTTTAGCCGCAGAAACTGATTGGAACCATGGAGCCTTACGGGCAGCCTTTCGCAAAGGACTTTGCGAACGCCTTAAGGATGAACTAGTATTTCGGGAACTCCCCGATTCATTGGAGGGTCTTATCAATTTATGTATTACTCTTGACGCCCGGCATTCTGAACGTCTTCAGGAGAGAGATAGGAATCGGAGATCCTTTGTTAAATCTTCATTTCGTCCTCCTATTCGAACCTCAAGTCTTTCTAATAATAATTCCCAATCTCCTGAGTCTGTGGAACCCATGGAAGTAGGAGCTATTAAATTGTCAGAAGCTGAACGCCATAGAAGGCGTACTCTTGGGTTATGTCTGTATTGTGGTACCAAAGGACATTTACTGAAGGACTGTCCTATCCAGCCAGTAAAAGCCAAGGCTTAACTTTTGATAGAGGGACAGAGTTAAGCCAGAATCCCATGTCTTCCCTTAATTCTAAACTTTTTGTTCCTGTAACTATCTCTTTTGGAAACACCAAGTTTCGAGCTCAAGCTCTCATCGATTCTGGAGCTGCTGGAGTATTCATTGATTCAAACTTTGCTGACTCTCTCAGGCTTCCTCTTCAAGCCAAGAAACAGTTAATTAAGGTAACTACTGTCAGTGGACAGCCTCTAGGTACTGGTATCATAAAACATTCTACCATTCCTCTTCTTTTGACTGTGGGCATACTTCATTCTGAAATTATTCATTTTGATGTCATCTCTTCTCCCCACATACCATTGATTCTGGGGTTACCTTGGTTGCAGCTTCATGATCCAGTTTTCTCATGGTCTAAAGGAGAACTTATTTCCTGGGGAACTACCTGTTTCAAACATTGCCTGCAAAATCCCTCTAAACCATCCTGTCCTGTCGTAGCTATGGTGGAAGTTCCTGAATCATTGCCCAATTACTATCATGCCTTTAGTAATGTGTTTTCTAAAAAAGAGGCTGAGACGTTACCTCCACACCGGATATTTGACTGTCCTATAGAATTGTATTCAGGGGCTCCTCTACCTAAGGGAAGGACCTATCCCCTCTCTCGTCAAGAAAATGTCTCTCTTGAGGAATACATAAAGGACAACTTAGCCAGAGGATTCATTCGTCCTTCCTCTTCACCTGTGGGTGCAGGTTTTTTCTTCATTGGGAAAAAAGATGGAGGTCTTCGTCCCTGTATTGATTATCGAGCCTTGAATCAGATTACTGTCAAAAACAGCTATCCTTTGCCGCTCATTTCTGAGTTATTCGATCGTCTTCAAGGTGCTTCTATTTTTTCCAAGTTAGATCTTCGTGGGGCCTACAATCTGGTCAGAATCCGTAAAGGAGACGAATGGAAGACGGCATTTAACACTAGATTTGGTCACTATGAGTATCTAGTAATGCCATTTGGATTGTGCAATGCACCAGCAGTATTTCAGCACTTTGTTAACGAAATCTTCAGAGATTATCTAAATCAATTTGTTATCATTTACCTCGATGACATTCTAATCTATTCAAAAACATTACAGGAACATGTACATCATGTAAGACTGGTTCTTCAGAGGTTACGAGACAATTCCCTGTTCGCTAAATTGGAGAAATGCTCTTTTCATCAGAGTTCCATCCCCTTTTTGGGGTATATCATTTCTGAATCAGGTTTTGAGATGGATCCTGCTAAACTGTCGGCTATCAAGGACTGGCCCAGACCAACTACTCTCAAATCCCTGCAGAAGTTTCTTGGCTTTGCCAATTACTATAGAAAGTTTATAAAGAACTTTGCTGACATCACGTCTCCACTCACTTCTCTTACTAAGAAAGGGCAAAATTGTAAGAACTGGTCCTCTTCGGCAGTACAGGCTTTTGAAACGCAAAAATCAGCATTTTCTTCTGCACCTCTTCTCAGTCATCCAATTCCTGATTTCCAGTTTATTTTGGAGGTTGACGCTTCCTCTATAGCAGCTGGAGCTGTTCTCTCCCAACGTGATCCGACTACCAGCAAGATACATCCTGTGGCGTTCTTTTCGAAAAAATTCAATCCTGCCGAGTTAAATTATGATGTGGGCAATAAGGAGCTTTTGGCTATAAAATTAGCTTTGGATGAATGGAGGCATTGGTTAGAGGGTACCAGTCAACCTTTTTTCATTCTGACAGATCACAAGAATCTTTTATACCTCCAAACAGCTACACGTCTCAATCCTCGTCAGGCTCGGTGGGCTTTGTTCTTCTCCAGGTTTAATTTTGTACTTTCCTATGTTCCTGGTTCAAAAAATTCCAAGGCAGATGCTTTATCTAGGCAGTTCCAATCTTCTGAACCTTCTCCATTGGATTCAGAACCTATACTACGTCCAGTCAAAGTTTTGGCACAAGTATCCTCTTTTCCAGTACAGGCTTTACATGCTGCTCAAGTCCGGGTACCATCTTCTTGTAAACTACCTTCTGGTATCCTGTATGTACCCAAAGGATTACGTCTTCAGCTTCTACGTTGGGCTCATGACAACATTTCAGCAGGTCATCCGGGAATAACCAATACATTGTGGAAACTGAAGCAGCATGTTTGGTGGTCCACTATGAGGAGGGATGTTAAGGATTATATTGCTGCTTGTAGTTCTTGTGCTTCGAACAAACAATCTTCTCATCGACCGTTTGGTCTATTAAACCCTCTTCCTATTCCTCATTACCCTTGGTCTCACTTATCCATGGACTTTGTTACAGATCTTCCTGTTTCTGCTGGAAATACGACCATTTGGGTAGTGGTGGATCGGTTCTCCAAGTCTGCTCACTTCATACCTCTTCCAGGCTTGCCTACAGCTCAAAGACTTTCTGAACTCTTTGTTCTACATATATCTCGTTTACATGGTTTTCCCACTGACATAGTCTTAGATCGTGGAGTCCAATTTGTTTCCAAATTTTGGAGGTCTTTTTGTAAACACTTCAGAATCAACATATCACTTTCTACTGCACACCATCGTCAATCCAACGGACAGACTGAGCGTGTAAATCAAGCCTTGGAATCTTTTCTAAGACATTATGTAGACCATCACCACTCCAACTGGTCTCAGTTATTGCCTTTGGCGGAATTAGCTCACAACTCACGTTATAATGCCTCATTACAGACCTCTCCCTTTAATGCAGCTTATGGATTTGAACCTAGAACCTTTCCTATGATTACCAGTTCTACTGAAGTCCCTGGAGCAGATCGTATAGTGAAAAATCTCAGTAATCACTGGCAACTCATTCGTCAAAATCTACTCTCTTCTTCCTTAAGACATAAGAAATATGCTGATCGCAGAAGGTGCAAGGCTCCTTTACTTCGTACTGGAGACAGAGTATTTTTATCCACCAGATTCATATGTCTAAAACAACCTTGTACCAAGTTGGGTCCTAAGTACATTGGACCTTTTCGAATTGTTTCCAGAGTTTGTTCTTCTGCATTCCGCCTGGCCTTACCCAAGACTCTCAAGATCCATCCAGTGTTTCATGTCTCCCTACTCAAGCCAGTCATCTACAATCGGTACTCTAGAGTAAACCACCTCCTCCACTTTCCGTAGAGGGAACTTCTGAGTTTGAAGTCAGCCAGATTCTCGATTCCAAGCTACGGGGCAATCGGCTGTACTACCTGGTCCATTGGAAGGGTTATCCTATCTCTGAACGATCTTGGGAACCGGCCTCTCATGTTGTCATGTTCTGTCTCAGGATATCATGTGAGAGCCTCATTGTCTGGAACAGTTGCTTTAAAGGAAGATTAGTAGAAGCCATACTGATTGAAAATGAAAACAAATTTATTTAAACAACAAAATACTTTGTTTAAGCAAATACTTGCAGAATATTTAAATATGCTACTCAGGTATGTTAAGACCACATACAGCAGGAGTGAAAATAAAGAAAACTAGTAAGCAGAGATGCAGATTCAAAAAGGAAAGTCTTTCTCTTGGTAATAACTGAAATGTAAGATTTGCACAAGGCAGAAAACAACTTGTAAACAGGTAGCAGGTTTAAAGGTAAAGTCTTTCTCCTTGTAATTGCTGAGTCCAGGAATTGCACAAGGCAGGAAACAACTTGCAAACTGGTAACAGGTTTAAAGGTAAAGTCTCTCTCCTTGTAATTGCTGAGTGCAGGAATTGCACAATGCAGGAAACAACTTGCAAACTGGTAACAGGTTTAAAGGTAAAGTCTCTCTCCTTGTAATTGCTGAGTGCAGGAATTGCACAATGCAGGAAACAACTTGCAAACTGGTAACAGGTTTAAAGGTAAAGTCTCTCTCCTTGTAATTGCTGAGTGCAGGAAATGCACAAGGCAGGAAACAAACTTGAAGATTGGTAATAGGTTTAAAGGTAAAGGCTTTCTCCTGGTAATACCTTGTAAACAGGTGCAAAGGAAATCTTTCTCCTGGCAATGGCCAAGTGCAGGAATTGCATAAAGCAGGAAACAAACTTGTAGATTGGTAACAGGTTTAAAGGTAAAGGCTTTCTCCTGGTAATACCTTGTAAACAGGTGCAAAGGAAATCTTTCTCCAAAGAAATACAGGAAACAGGTTCTGACTTGACAAAACAGATCCAATGTGAAGACAAAAATGCAGACTAAAAGCCATCCTTAAATAGGGAGGTTTTGCACAGGGTTGGTTCTGATTAATTCCAGAATTGAGAACACCTGCGTGTTGCACAGGTGTAATAACAAGTAAGGCAAATAGTTATTTATCAGATCTTTTAAGATCCATGCTATTGCTAGAACTGGCTGTGGCTCAACATGTAAGCAAATAGAAATAGCAACCACAGAGTCACAGGTTCAAATCCCCACACAGCCCTTCTTAGCAGAATGCCTCCCAGACCTTTTCTTTTTCTTTTTCGTCTGGAGGCTTGGTTCATGACAGATGCCCCCTCCAAAGAGCGCACTCTGGGCGCTCAAAGCCTGTTCAAACATCTGAAGGTGGGATTTACAAACAAGTGTTCCATTTGAAGCCCTAATACAATCAGATGGAATGGATTCTTTGCTTGGAACAGCTGCCTGAGATTGGGGACCCTTAGAAGATCTCCCTGTAGGCATAACAAGAGCTGAAAAACCAAGACAGTTTTGATTTAGAGGTTCCTGATTATACCCAGCAGCTTGCAATGGACTGGCTGATGGGCAGGGTACCTCCGGGTAGGAAAAGACCTCTCCTTCAGAGTCAAGGAATTCCTTATCTGAGTCATATCTGCCTGATGGGTAGAGTACCTCCGGGTAAGGTATGACCTCTCCTTCAGAGTCCAGGAATTCATTTTCTGTGTCATTTATATCCAATTCAACCATCTCATCCAATTCTTTCTCAGTCAATGAGTAGCTGGGTGAAGGTGGTACAAGGAGGTGTGGATCTTTAGAATTGGCAGAGTCTGATTCAGCTGGAAGGTTTGTCACTTTTATGTCTGATGAGTGACTTTTGTTAGCTGGATCTCCAGCCAGGGCAGAAACAAGGTAATGTACAGAATTTCCAGGAGGTATTTTTGCAGAGTTCCCCAATGTGGTTGATGCAGAAACAGACGCAGTGGTATGGGTAATGGATGTAGTTGGAGTTGTACTCCCAATGACCATCTGTTTCAAATCAGGTACCATTTCTTGAAGCGTGTTAGAAACGGTTGTTTGTAGAATAGATGTATTCTCCATAGCTGGGTCATCTCCAGGGGTATCATACGGTTTGCTAGTGGAAGTATAATTTGTTCCCTTAACATCAGAGTTCATTTTCAACTTGGCTGTATCTTGACTTGATCCTCTAGGAGGTCTTACTGGACACCCTGTGATGCGGTGACCAGGTCCCCCACAATAGAAACAGAGGTTAAGTTGTCTTCGCCGAATTTTCTCCTCTTCTGTTAAGGGTTCTTTAAAACCTTTCCTTGTTTGGGAGGTAACTTTAGACAAGGTTTCGGTTGGGAGAGATAACATTTCCACCAGCTCCATAAAGTTAATGAGTATGTCCTTAATAAACTTTAACACTGAATCCAATACAGCAATAATCCCAGAGGGCTCTCTTTTAGGGTCTTCACATTCTGTCATGTTCTGTCTCAGGATATCATGTGAGAGCCTCATTGTCTGGAACAGTTGCTTTAAAGGAAGATTAGTAGAAGCCATACTGATTGAAAATGAAAACAAATTTATTTAAACAACAAAATACTTTGTTTAAGCAAATACTTGCAGAATATTTAAATATGCTACTCAGGTATGTTAAGACCACATACAGCAGGAGTGAAAATAAAGAAAACTAGTAAGCAGAGATGCAGATTCAAAAAGGAAAGTCATTCTCTTGGTAATAACTGAAATGTAAGATTTGCACAAGGCAGAAAACAACTTGTAAACAGGTAGCAGGTTTAAAGGTAAAGTCTTTCTCCTTGTAATTGCTGAGTCCAGGAATTGCACAAGGCAGGAAACAACTTGCAAACTGGTAACAGGTTTAAAGGTAAAGTCTCTCTCCTTGTAATTGCTGAGTGCAGGAATTGCACAATGCAGGAAACAACTTGCAAACTGGTAACAGGTTTAAAGGTAAAGTCTCTCTCCTTGTAATTGCTGAGTGCAGGAATTGCACAATGCAGGAAACAACTTGCAAACTGGTAACAGGTTTAAAGGTAAAGTCTCTCTCCTTGTAATTGCTGAGTGCAGGAAATGCACAAGGCAGGAAACAAACTTGAAGATTGGTAATAGGTTTAAAGGTAAAGGCTTTCTCCTGGTAATACCTTGTAAACAGGTGCAAAGGAAATCTTTCTCCTGGCAATGGCCAAGTGCAGGAATTGCATAAAGCAGGAAACAAACTTGTAGATTGGTAACAGGTTTAAAGGTAAAGGCTTTCTCCTGGTAATACCTTGTAAACAGGTGCAAAGGAAATCTTTCTCCAAAGAAATACAGGAAACAGGTTCTGACTTGACAAAACAGATCCAATGTGAAGACAAAAATGCAGACTAAAAGCCATCCTTAAATAGGGAGGTTTTGCACAGGGTTGGTTCTGATTAATTCCAGAATTGAGAACACCTGCGTGTTGCACAGGTGTAATAACAAGTAAGGCAAATAGTTATTTATCAGATCTTTTAAGATCCATGCTATTGCTAGAACTGGCTGTGGCTCAACATGTAAGCAAACAGAAATAGCAACCACAGAGTCACAGGTTCAAATCCCCACACAGCCCTTCTTAGCAGAATGCCTCCCAGACCTTTTCTTTTTCTTTTTCGTCTGGAGGCTTGGTTCATGACACATGTTCATGCTCCAGCTCTTGTCAAGTCTTTTCACAAGAAATACCCTGCCAGGCCCGGTCGGGTCCCCCGGAGGGGTCCTTGAGGAGGGGGAACTGTCACGCTCAACTGCTGGGAAGCTCTGCAGTCCTCTCTGTGTGCTTGATTGACAGGTGTCTGAGCCACCCCTTCCTGATGATGTCACAACCAGGCTTTTTATTCTGGCTTCCTGTTTCTCCAGTGTCCGTTTGTTTGTTAACTTTGAGGCTTCTGTTAGGATTTCGCTGAGGAATCTCTCTAACTGCTGCTTTTCTGTTGCCAATCTCTTCAAGGACTTACTATGCTGGATTAACCTTCAACCTCCTGAATACCTGTCTCCAAACAATGCAAGTACTGTTTGTTTTGTGAAACTTTCAAACTTCCTGTTTACCTGCTGCAAACCCTGCATATTCAGACTACTCTGTGTAGTTCAAACTATTCAAATACTGTTATTTCTGTGAATCCTTCAATCTGCATGTTTACCTGTTTCCAAACTCTGCAAATACTATTATTCTGTGTAAACCTTCAAACTGCCTGATTACCTGTTGCATATTCTGCAAAGACTGTCTACACAGTGTTAACCTTCAGACTGCCTGATAACAAATGACCTACTCCTGCATTATTAACTGTTTCCTGTTTTACCCTTCTTCTGTCTGAGTATAAGTGACTATCCCTGCTCTCCTGATTCTGTGGAAGGCATTTCCTGAAACCAGTTCCTTATTCAGAAGTCTATCTGGCTGATATCATGAATTACTTTGGCACAGGCTAACCCTGCTCCATATCGTGAGTACTTTGTTTTTTGGAGGTTGTCGTGGGGTCACGTCCTGGATTAAACTCAGAGTGCAAGGGTGTTGTTTAAGTTCGCCCTTGCATTTGGGTCTACTTCTGGATATTTCCTAACCTGACATGTTACTTGGGCTCGTGGCTAGATTGGGTGATGCTTCTGTGCTCCATTTCCATATTCCTGACCGCATGGCGACGGAGAGAGTCTGTTTCGCTAGCTGTCTGGGTCACAGGAGGTGGTGAGTGCCCCAGCCATTGGGGGTGTCAGGTGCCAGCTTTTAATTTTCTATCCATAATTTATATATACCAAGTTATGGAGGATTCTGATTTTTTGGAGACTTATGTCTCTGATTCAGATTCTACTTCTTGTGAAGAGAATGAAATAGCCTGGGTAATCCATGCCCATCAGTTATGTTCTGAATGCCGCTTTAGAGTGCTCTCTTCTCCCGTTACAGGGAACTTAGAGTCCGCCGAACCATCCGCCCCTGGGGATCCTATGTCCCGTGTGGTGCGTCCCCTAGAACATTCTTTGGATACGCAAGCAGGTGTCCCTAATGCCGTTACCCCTTCTCCGGAAGGCGGCTTGTTTCCTCCAGAGGTTACATCACGGTTCCACATGGCCATATATATAGCCCTGGCGCATTTACATCTTCCAGGGGAGGTGTTGCTGAGATACTGTCCGTGTTATGATAACCGGGGCGCGTCAGGCGTGGGATCGTCTGGGTCAGATCAGTAATCTGGGGAAATGGTTGCCTCTGAAGCTTCAGGGGTCGTCAGTTGCCCCGGCTGAGGTAAGTCTTGCTTTTTGTTATAGACTGGCGCACCTTCAAGTCCTGCTACGGCATGTTTTGGCAGTGCTGGAGGATCCCAGTACTAATAGGTTGAGGGATCTTCAGTCTTCTGTCCCAGACGGCAAGCTGGGTTAGACGTGTGGGGATGAAGTTAATCTCCTGGTCGTCTCCAATTTTCCTTTTTTTTGAGTATCTTATTCCAGTTCTGAGCTTTGGAAGAATGGGGTCTCTGGCTGGTCCTGTTGGTGTGCCCACTCTTCTTGGGCGTTCATCTGCGGGTGCTGCCCTCTTTTTATTTGATCTGGTTGGTAGGGATGCACCGAAATTTCGGCAACCGAAATTTTCGGCCGAAAATGGGCCTATCCCATTTCGGCCGAAAGAGGGGAAAACCGGCCGAAAATTGCATCCTCTATGTAAAATTAAATTAACCCCTGTGCCCCACGAAATCATCCCCTGGCAGACAGATTTTTATCCCCAAAGTGTCCTCCCCCGTGCCTCGCCGACCGCTATAAGCCGTTACAAGCTGATCCTAAATTTAGCCCCGTGTGGCTGGGTTATTTCCAGGCTATATTCAATTGAACTACATGCCCCAGAATGCCTCGCGGTTAGAGGGGGTGCGGCACTGTAGGCTGGGCTGTTCACTCACTGTCTAGTGTCTTGAAGCAGAGCAGTGCGGGAGAAGGAACTTGCCGTGTCAGGTGACTTTTATGACACTTGCCTGTAGAGCCAGCCATATAGTTACTTGTAACGGATCCTCCGGTCAGTGAGTGTGTGAAAGGCTAATACGTATATTTACCTTTATCTGGCTCCCTGTCTAACTGTGACTTTAGTTGAAAAAGCAGCTCATTGAGTCCTGCAGGATGAGCTGCTTTTTCAAATAAAGTCACGATTAGACAGGGAGCCAGATAAGGGTAAATATACGTATGAGCCTTTCACACATTCACTGACCAGAGGATCCGTTACAAGTAACTATATGGCTCTGCAGGCAAGTGTCATAAATTTCACCTGACACGGCAAGATTAGGAGACTTCTGTGTAAACGGAGCGGGCTGCAGCGTGGTGTAATTACAAGCAGCTGTGTCACCTCCTCCTCCTGAGAACTGCACAACGAGCCAGATAAGAGTGAATATAAACATGTAGGAGCCCTTTGCACACTGATAGAACTGTATGTGTTTGGGCTACAATTCACAAGCAGTACACTTGTAATGCGATCTCCTGCATTCCTCTGTGTGCCTCAGTACCATATCTTAATGCTTAACCCCATGTTGCCTGCTGTGTGTACCTCAATGCAGATAAATAATATTTTAGGATTGTGTCAAATGTTCAAAAGTATGTATGTATGTGTAATATATAATATATATAATATATATATATATATATATATATATATATATAAATATATATATATTATATATATAAATATATATATATATATATATATATAAATAGATATATATAAATAGATATATATATATAAATTATATCTATATATATATATATATAAATATATATATATATATATATATATATATAAATTATATATATATATATATATATATATATATATATATATATATATAATAAAAAGTCTTATATTAATAATAACATTATAGAAACATTATAGAAAAAAACTTTTAAAATAATTTGGTGGAAAAAGTCATTTTCGGTTTCGGTTTCGGTTTTCGGCCAAGGGCATCCTGCATTTTCGGTTTTGGTTTCGGTCTAGAATTTTCATTTCGGTGCATCCCTACCGGTTGGATGTATTTTATTTATTTTTTAAGAAGCTCATGTCTGTTAATATTTTTCAGTTGGGAAATATTTCTTCTCTGGAATTGGATACTAGCGATTTTGTGGTCGCTTGGGCACTTCTGTGGAAGTCACATGTTAAGGTGTTAGTGCATTGTTATGTTTCTAGATCCTTTTTTCGATTCCTCTTGAGGTCTCGGATTTTCTGTGGCCTAGGTCAGTTTTGAGTGCCCTACGTAGCAGGCTAGTCCTGATAGGGCGCTATCTCTGTTGGTTATGCTACTTCAGGGATCTCGTCTGCTCTCATATTTTTGGGAGATTTACAGATAGATTGTCTCCTCTTTTTCCTGTGTCACCCCTGCTTCAATGTTTTTGTGGGTTTCTTCCACCAGGGGCTAGGATACAGGCTCCTTCTTCAGCCCTCGAGCTGTAGGGGTGTCAGGGAAGTGGATCCTGAGGATCTTGGAGACTTCTGTTAGCTTCTCTACCCAGTTTCTAAGGGAGGTGTGGCGTAGTGGTTACCTCCTCCGCACCTGAAGCAGGAGGTTGTGGGCTTGGACCCAGGTAAAGCTCCTGTTTTATCATCTGTCTTGTGATTCTGGGGACAGCTAGCATTCCTAAGCAGAGTTTTCTGTTTCTCATTGTTACTTAGTCTTTGGACTTAGTGGCATTTGTCCCTAGGGCCTTAAGGCCTTCTAGAGTGGCTGTGTGGCTTCAACATTGCCTATAACCCTTTCTGTTGGGAGTTGTATCCCGCTGTTGGTGTCCTAAGCTCTCTGTGTATTGGACACTTAGTGAAAGTTTAGTGTCCAAGGTGTCTTGGATATGACTGTGATGGCATCGCCTGTGGTGCAAAGTCCGCTCCGGATGGGGAAACCTAGTGGTTCCTCAGGGTGTGACGAGACCAATCTCGCCACTGTGCATTGGAGGAGCCTGGTTGCCCGCCTGCTGCCTTTAGATTATGGCCCCATGTTGAAACGCTTACTTTTCCCCTGCAAAGACACGAAAGCCAGGTCATTCAGTACTTGCCCTATTGAACAGTGATACCCCAGATAGCTATACCATGTAGCCCATTTGTATAACGAAAGACTTTGGCTCCAAGGCAATTGAACTGTATTTATCTCTCTGTAATAATTACATCAACCATTGTGTAAGATAATTGTATCAACCATTGTATAAGGTAATTGTACCAACCATTGTGTAAGATAGTTGTATCAACCATTGTGTAAGGTAATTGTATCAACCATTGTGTAAGGTAATTGTACCAACCATTGTGTAAGATAATTGTATCAACCAATGTGTAAGGTAATTGTACCAACCATTGTGTAAGATAATTGTATCAACCATTGTGTAAGGTAATTGTACCAACCATTGTGTAAGATAATTGTATCAACCATTGTGTAAGGTAATTGTACCAACCATTGTGTAAGGTAATTGTATCAACCATTGTGTAAGCTAATTGCATCCCAGGCAGAGGGGAGGATTTTGTGTGGGAGTGTCAGAGTATTGTATGTGTTTATTGGTTGTTTTACAAAACCCTGTGGGTGATACTAACGTGTAAAAATGTGTCTATAAGAACAATAAACCCACAGCTCTGGCTGATATCTGTTTGACCCTCACCATGGAGCTTTGACTCATGCTTGGGGGAGGGAGAGGGGAAATTTACTGTATGCTGTGCCTCTGAAAGGGAAGATCTACTAAAGGCGGTTTAACCCTTTTATGCTTGGGGGTGCCGTTACACAGGGGTTGTTAAATTTTTAAGCCGGCTCCGAGTTTTTGGGTGCCCGAGTTTGTTTTTCCTGTCTTTGACTGGAATTTTGGGGGTCTGTATCCAGATCACTTAGGACTGATTGGGACGGCCCAGTTTCCCGGTTCCGGGACGCTTTCTGTTCTTACGGCGTATTTTTCTCTCTTGTAGGGAGATTTAGACTTCTTATTGGGCCGGCCTTAGTAGCCGGAGGGTTTTCTTTCTTTTGAGCTTGTCTACAGCTTGATGCTTCAGCTCCACTGTAGTAGCCTGACGGTTAGCTTAACTGTAAATCGAGCAGAAGTTTTGCAGTTTGAAACGAACTGCAGTCATTTGCACTTTGATTGTGCTAGCAAGCTGTTAAGTTCTGGCTTCGATTTCCCTCCCTTTGGGGGGTGAATTTGACATTCCTTAGTGTCCGCCTGTTGCTTGGAGGGACTTTTTATTCCTCTGTTTAGTGGAATTGTTCCCCCTTCCTTACGTGCGGGATGTCAGTGTGAAGGGCGCCATTCCTTTCTGGTAGTTCCAGTAGAGGGTCTCCCTTTGGGAGTGCCTTGCCTCTTCGGGAAGGGGGCTGTGTCTGGGTTATGGAACCCGAGCTCTTTGGGGGGGCTGGTTCACTCCCCTTTTTCCTTCCTGCAGATCTTGATGATCAGGGTACTTTTAATCCCTAACGGCTAGATTTGGAGTTTGGCGGTAGATGGTGTGCTAACGTTACGCGTGGTTTATGTCTAACGCACGGCATTGTTTGACTCCGGTATTTAGAGTTCAAACAAAACCTTCTAACGATACTCCTAACGCGTGTATTTCACACGCGGAATCCTGCCCGCGTTTGACAGTCTCCCATAGAGATCAATGGAAAAGCAAACAAACACGCTTTTTTCACCTAACACTCGATCTCGCGAGAAACACGCACAGCTCGGTCATATGACGCATACCACATCATGCACAACAATAACACGCCGCAAATGTCACAACAACAATCACTAAACAAAGCACATATGCATTACACATTCACAAGCGGGGGGAATTTTTATTAAATAAAATACAGGGAATACGCATATACTTTAAGATGCGGAAATACGCAAAATAACAACAAGGAAAAAAAAAAATACATACACTAGCAAAATAATCGCATTCAATATCACTATATATTAGGACAAACATACATATACAACACTTCACTAATACCACACCATCGCAAATTCACATTTAAACATAATACTATTGGTCAATGTTATAGAAAACGAGCACTATGACATCATCGCATTCTACACATTCCACAAATACTAACTCAAAATGAGCATGCGCAAATTCACACACCTAATACACATTGCACAAATACTAATTGCTAATAAAGCACACCTGAACACAATTTACAACGCAAATCGGTACATCATTAAACATTTACACAGGGTATATAAGCACCACACAAGCATGGCGTCTTTGACTGTGTTGCTGGTGGGTCTTTGGAGATTGGAGGTTTAAGATTAGAGAGTTTGAGCATTATTGTGAGTGAGTTAGTGTTAGTGTGAGAGAGTCAGTTGTTAGTGTTATCGTGAGTGAGTTAGTGGGAGTGGGAGTTAGTGGGAGCGGGAGTGAGTTAGTGGTAGTGGGAGTTAGTGAGAGTTAGTGGTAGTGTGATAGAGTCAGTTAGTGGGAGCGTGAGTTAGTGGTAGTGGGAGTTAGTGAGAGTTAGTAGTAGTGGGAGTTAGTGAGAGTTAGTGGTAGTGGGAGTTAGTGAGAGTTAGTGGTAGTGTGAGTTAGTGAGAATTAGTAGTAGTGTGAGTTAGTGAGAATTAGTAGTAGTGTGAGTTAGCGAGCGAGTGCTTTTTCTGTACACTTAACACATTTACACGCAAACACATTCAATACATGCATACACTTATCAACAACACTACATACACTCCATACCCCATACCCTCTCATACTACACTCCATACCCCATTCCCTGTAGTCCCATTCCCTTTCATCCCATTTACTCTTATCCCATACCCCATCCCATACCCATCCCGTAGTTACATTTAGTTTACATATCCTCCTTTTAGTCTTCTTCTTCATTTTGTTCATTTAAATACTCCTTACCCTCTTTTATTTATATCCCTTTCACACTTTCATCACTTTTTTTGGTCTTTTTAGTTCTTTATTTTGACCCCCTTTCATTTGATCACACTCACTTTTTGTTTGCTTAGTTGGGGTTTAGTTTAGGGAACAGATGGAGGGCAGCCAGGGGAGAGGTAGAGGGGGGAGGAGGGGGAGAGGAACAGGGCAGGAAGGGGGGCAGGAAGGGGGGCAGGAAGCGGGGGTTGAAGCGGTGGGTGGACCCAGCCACTTGGTTCAAGATGAACAAGTGGCTGGGCCCAGTGGCGGACAGAGTAGGGCTTCACAGTCCGGGAAACAGAGGGCATCGTCACAGGGGAAGGCCAAGGCGACTAGGGAGGCGAGGTTTTCGATGGAGGAGAAGGAGGCCCTCGTAGAAGCCTATATGGCCAGGTATAGGAGGCTGCAGCATCAGAAGACCACCCCGACTGAGAAGAGGAAGCTCTGGCATGAGATAAGGAATGCAGTCAATGCCGTGGGTGGACAGAATAGAGATATGGACTCTATAAAACATCGATACCGGGACTGCAAGATGGATCTTAAGAAAAAGTTAAGCCTGGAGGCCCGACATGCCGCAGGAACCGGTGGCGGCCCTGCACTGGAAATCGATTACTGCCGATGGGAGGAAATGTTGCGTCCCAGCATCTCCGAGGTGGATGTAGTCGGTATCGGAGGAATTGATACCGGGAACCTGCCATTCTCATCTGACGGTAAGCTCATTTAAGAATAAATTCACATACGAATGTATTTCAAGGGACACTATACGCAAACCTTTACTTTCATGATTGAGGTAGAGAATACAATTTGACAAAACATTCAAATTTACTTATATTACCTAATTTGATTCATTCTTTAGATATACTTTAATGAAGAAATAGCCATGCACACGGTGAACCAATCACAGGAGGCAGCTATATTCAGCTACCAAACAGCATCTTCTAAGCATATTTAGATATGCTTTTCAGCAAAGAATATCCAGAGGATGAAGCTAATTAGATAAGAAAAGTACATTAGAAAGTTGATTATAATTGTATGCTTCTAAATCATGAAAGATAAAACATTGGGTTTCATGTCCCTTTAAGGCTCAGATTAATGCTATAACGTTGTTTACACGCATTCACAATTACTTTGCGGTTACATCAGTATCTAGGCTATAGGTTAGGTGTGCATTTAAACAGACTGAAAACAAACGCTAAAACATTCAGATTGAACAGAGATATCACAAACACGGTTTAGAAAATGCGGAAATCATATTGATTGTTAGATTTCAAAGTGGATTAATGAGGCTGCATTTGTAATTGTATCGTAAGCTAAGTCATTTAAAGCTTTATTTGGAAATATGCTAATATATACATTTCTTTCTTTTTCAAATATACAGAGTCTGGGGAGGAGGCAGCACAGCAAATACAGGCTCCTCCTTTTCCCCGGGATGAGAGTGGTGGGGATGAATTTCCACCTCGGAGGGAAGAGGCCCCCCGTGACGAAGAGGCCACGGAAGCAGAGGAAGAGGCCCCGGAACCAGAGGAAGAGGCCGCGGAACCAGAGGCCCATCAAGGACCCGCACCCCGCCGTGCACGGGCACCCCGCCGTGCACGAGCACCCCGCCAAGCACAACAAGAGGAAATAGCGGAGGTGCGGGTTCTACTAGACTACATTGACCAGATGCGTAACTCTCGGATACAAAATATAGAAGGCCGAACTAGAATTCTTGAAGGACAAAACAAAATCATTGAAGGCCAAAACCAAATAATAAACATCCTTACTCGAATAGAAGAAGGCCAAAACAGAACCTTTAATCTTCACCAAGAGATGTTTAATTTCTTCCGGGAGGCGCATGCTGGTCTGCCTCCTGGTCCGCCTCCTGCTGCTGGGCCTCCTGCTGCTGGGCCTCCTGCTGCCGGGCCATCTTCTCCTGCCGGGCCATCTTCTCCTGCCGGGCCATCTTCTCCTGCCGGGCCATCTCCTCCTGCCGGGCCATCTCCTCCTCCTCACCTTGGTCGTCCCAGTACTCTTCCTTCCACTCTTCCCACAACATATCCAATGAGAACTCGTCGGAGTCGGCAGTTGACCCTCCCAGAGCCTCAGCCCCGTGGGAAGAGGGGAAGGAAGAGGAAGTAAGTATTTGTTTTCATGTTTAATGTTATTTTTATTTAATGTGTAATGGATAGGTATGTAATGATGTGGTTTTCATACACTTGTGGACCACACTCTGTATATAATCTACTTCTATGGGACCTGGTCCATGGAGGCAGATTGTTTGCAGAGTGTGGGTTATAAGTGTGTGAAAACCACATCACATACCTATCCTTGTTCATGATATTGATTGGTTTCTGTGATGTGATGTCCAAACTGTTTCCCAAATCGCAAACAAAATTACCATTACAATTATCCATGATGGCATATTACTGTTTGAATGCCAATAACACAGCTTAAAGGGACAGTCAGAAAATTATTGATTACAAAGAAAACACTGTATTACGCATTATCAAGTTGGAAACAACAAAACATGGAGAAATACGTGTGACTTATGTGCTTACCCTTGTATCTATGCCTATGAAAAATGACCACTTATTTGTTGTTCTGACATAACAACATTTTAGACATCAATGATCAATACATAGTAAATATGCTGTATGAGCACAAGGTTTTAGATATACAAATGCTATCCAAATGCCCTCTAGTGGTCAAATTGCATAAAGATTACATGCACTCTTCAAGCTCTAAGAAATGAGCACACGAACCTCATAGGTTTAGCTAGCAAATTAAAATAAACACAGACAAATGATTAATTGGTGAGAAACCTTTGATATCATTGATATTACAAAATTGAATTTTATAATAATGCAAAACATGATTTGTTTTCTAAACTGTCCCTTTAACAAAATTACATATGCTAACATATAATATTTTCAGATTGTTGGTATATCTACATGTACTTGTTCAAACAATAAATACTGAAAACAGATTTATATTGACATGTTAAATAAAGTCTATTTTCTTAAAGAGACATTATTGTGTTAATTTTTTTTTATAAAGACATTTGTTTTAACAATGAATATGGTTTAAAGTCCTTTTAGGAGTGGGGGGTGAAAATATGCTAACAATAATATATTTGGAGATTAACCAATGTGGAACTCATACATGATACAAAAATAAACATTTGCATTAAAGGGACAGTATACTATATTTTTAACAGAACTGTATGTAATAGACACTACTAGAAACAACAAGATTAACATATACTGATATCAATATTACAAAGCTTTAAAAACTTTCAAAGAAAATCGGGTTAGCTCTATTGAAAATATAGATGAACCCCCATTACAACCGTAAAACAAGACAATACCCCATCATTAACATATGAAAAGACCCTTTACACAAACAGGAGAAAGCTGGAGATGGTACTCACATGAAACTTAGAGTCTTGCCGAGGAGTCTGAAAATTACTTACATTTTATTTGAACAGAAGCAAAATGAGACGTGTATTTGTTAAACAATGGACTATCTAACTAGAGACAAAATAAAATATTTTTATTTATAATGTGAGTGTCTAATGAACCTTTAATAAAATATACGACGAAATTACATTTAGAAGAAGTCGGCATCATATATTTAGCATATGATAAAGATAAATGCATATTGATTACTTTATTCTAACACAATAGCGCATATTTATGAATTAGATATCTTTAACATTAAACACAACAGTCATTTTTCATAAAAAGGAACATATTGTTGACAAACATATTAAACAACATGGACTATAGAGATTTGCACTTGCCTCGAAATATCATATGCATGAAAACATTTTGCTTTCGTTCGTTTATTCAACCAGACATCCAGCAAAAGAGAATGTAGTGGTCTTTATCAGCTATGGGTCAACAATGTAACATGATGCAAACAATACATATTCGCCATGTTTTTAAACTTGGCTTCATTCACAAACGTGTTTAACGTGCACAAACAAATATTACGGGACTACGTAATACAATCAGACGTTTTTTTACCTTTGCATGTGACGTCTTAATTAACATGGCGCTTCCTTGATCACGTAAGAACGCAATCCAATAAAAGGCACATTCTTGATCACGTAAGAACACAATCCAATAAAAGGCACATTCTTGATCACGTAAGAACGCAAACAAAAAAAAGGCGCATCCTTGATCGCGTAAAAACGCCATCCAATAAAAGGTGCATCTTTGATCGCGTAAAAACGTCAGTCAATACAAGGAATCATTGGACAGCCTGGCAGGTGACGTCTTAAGCAACATGGCGCATCCGAGATCGCTGAAAAAACGCAGCCAATACAAGGACTCAGTTGACAGCTTGGCATATCACTAAGAAACGTATTTATATTTTTGTAATTAGTATGTGTCTAGATTGCTATCTAGGAATGTCACGAAATCATGAATCATCTTTTCGGACTTGACTGTCCCTTTAACTATAGCTATGGTGTATATCTTTAACATTTAAAATATACACATGAGAAATACATATGCCATTGATGTTTTAAGATATGTTTAGATTGTTTTGGAATAACAATAATGACACATGTATTGATCAAACGTGTCATTTATTCAAGTTGAAATATGGTCAGACTACCTATAGCCATATATGGGAGGAGAAGTATTTTTTAACAATATTTTGAAAAACATATTCCTCATCTAAAATATGCGCATTGCACACAGAGATTGATTTGGTTACACTTTTACAATAAGATAGAATTGAAAATGAAATACATGTGCTGTCAACATTACAATAAGATTGTTTATTAATAAGATTATATGTCCTTGTTCATGTAAAAAGGACAAAAACGCTTTAGAAATGGAAATACATTCATTAACAATTGTGCTCACCATCACTTAAAGGGACATGATTTTTATTTTTAAAAAGAGGATACACAGAGACAATACTATTTCAATAAAATGAACACTTTACAGGGATTATATCATTGGATCAATCCTCAGATCATTTGTTAAAGGTGCATCAATTCATGCAGAGTTTATAAATACACACATGGATGTGAAATTTGAAATATACATATATAACAATCTATATATACATATATAAAATAATTACTATGCTAATCATAACCATGCAATGATAAAGCTTTTAGAAAAATATATAAAGACAAAAATAAAAATTACATTGGAGATGTTAATCTTAAAGTCATTTACAATTGTATTACATATATGATTCAGGAAACACCATTATTTTTGGTAGGTCCCTTTAAGGATCAACAAGATAAACTAGAGATTTCAATCAATGACATGAATAAGGAGGACAAAGAATCGTGCAATGACCTGTCTTTTATTAGTATGTCAGAAAACATCAACAACGTTTATAAATAATCTGGTAAAGATCAGGAAAATTGGAGCCATATGACAAGGTAACAGAGTGCATCACAGTCCATGAAGAGAGTTGCCAAGGGCCAGCATAGCCCCATTGGAGCCATATGACAAGGTAACAGAGTGCATCACAGTCCATGAAGAGACTTGCCAAGGGCCAGCATAGCCCCATTGGAGCCATATGACAAGGTAACAGAGTGCATCACAGTCCATGAAGAGAGTTGCCAAGGGCCAGCATAGCCCCATTGGAGCCATATGACAAGGTAACAGAGTGCATCACAGTCCATGAAGAGAGTTGCCAAGGGCCAGCATAGCCCCATTGGAGCCATATGACAAGGTAACAGAGTGCATCACAGTCCATGAAGAGAGTTGCCAAGGGCCAGCATAGCCCCATTGGAGACATATGACAAGGTAACAGAGTGCATCACAGTCCATGAAGAGAGTTGCCAAGGGCCAGCATAGCCCCATTGGATACATATGACAAGGTAAAAGAGTGCAACAGGCACAACAATAAACAGAAAAAAAGGCCAAATGGCAACCATAAAAACAAACATCAACATGTGGACGGAGGATTCTTTTCAGCGCCCTTGGAGCATCTCCAGATCCTCCACTTACTGGTTATCCCCTTCATCGTCCTGTGCCTGTCCAGCTACAGATTCAAGCATTGAGTTCCACCGCCTCATCTGACGTAGAGTCATATGCTGAACCTGTAACTGGGCCTGCATGGTGTCGGCCATCCCTCTCAGGACAGCTGTGTTCCTCAACACGGCCTGCTCTACACGTGCTATACCTTCTAGCATGAGCCATGTTGAGTCACAGCCTAAAATAAAGAAAAAAACAAATATTAATGATAATTAAACAACAGACAAAATAAAAAGCAAAGATACATTGTCATCATAAAGACAAATCATTCTTTAAATTAATTTGTTGACATTGATTATTTACACATGAAATATGTTCTTCAGACAGACCTAAACCATTAAATGGACATTTTAATCCAACATGTTGTCCCCTTTAATTGGTTTTTGATGATCCACTTTTACAGCTTGAGTGTCTAAAATCTTGTTAAAGGATTTACATTGTACTTACATTAGCAATTTAAAGATTTTTGTTATACTGTGGTAGGCACACCTATCCTTAAACATTTTGGCGTTGAGGACAAGCTGTGTAAACATAGCAACCAGAAGAAATTACATTCCCACTGGGTTATACAAGAGATAATGTATGCACATTTGTACATACATTGTTGGATCCAAATAGTGGTGATTGGTATATGTAGTGATATCAAATTAAAGGGACAGTAAACCTAAATATTTTAATTACTGATTCAGATAGAGCATAACATTAAAAGAAATTATTAATTTACTCGTATTCTTTAAATGTTAGAATTCTCTAGCTATATTTTAAATGCAAGAATGTAAGTTTATAGGGCAGGCCATTTTTGGTTATCAACTTTGGTTGTCCCTGCTGATTGATGGATACATTCATCCAACAATAAAGAAAGATGTCCATATTTTATTTGAATAAAAAAAAATATAGGCATTTCTTTGTTTCAAGAAAGATAGCAAGAGAATGAAGAATAATTGATAAGAGTAGTAAATTATAAATTTGATTAACATTGCATGCTCTATTTGAATCACAATTGAAATTTTTTCATTCAGTGTACCTTTAAGTATCTTATAATGTTGATTTTGAATGATACTTACAGCTGTGCCTGGGAAGGACAATCCGACACCCAGGACAATGAAGGTTGAGACAGGGGGGAGGGATGGGATTGGGTTGTGGAGGGATGGGATTGGGTTGGGGTGGGATGGGATTGGGTTGGGGAGGGATGGGCTGGTGCTCTGGGGTAGCCCGTACAGCTGGGGAGTGGTGAGTTGGGGGCTGGGCAGCTGGGCTAGCTGTACGGGCCAAAAGACAGGGAGAGCGGCGAAGGGGGACGAAGGGGCGTTTTTTGGGAGGTATAGAACAGGACAAATGGGAAGGGCCAGGCTGGGCAGGGGGCTGGGCAGGGGGCTGGCTAGGGGACTGGGTAGGGGGCTGGGCAGGGGGCTGGCCAGGGGACTGGGCAGGGGAGGAACAATGATGACCAGAAGCGGAGGATCCATCTGAAATAAATATAATAAATATATTAACATCTCATACATAATGAAATCAAATCAACGCATTTCAACTTGATTATGTTTGCAATATACTTAGAAGTGTGTTTGAATTTCTAAACAATGATGACATGAGGATATGGTATGCATATAGGCACTCAGATGAATAGCAATGACTGTCTGTACAATTAAAAATTTATTATTGTGGTTTGGCCTAGAATATGCATGTGACATCATGATGGCATGAATTTCAATTCCAAATATTTAAACAAATCCAAGCATATCTTCATTATGCCTGATATATAAAGGGGGCAGTAGTGTATTTGAACAGACAAATAATATTCCTTTTTAAAGTGCAAAAGCTGTAGACTTTGAATGTCTTCAATAAAATGATTTAGAATAAAGCAACATGTTGGAAACATGTTAGATATATTTCACATACCATCAGACTTCAAGGGAGTCTCTTCCTCCTCCGTCCCACATGTTAAATCAATCTCTGTAAAACATAACATGTTGTGTACACGTTAAGATCAGATATTATAACATATGTTACTGTTGCTCAAAGACACACATTAATGTTGCATTAAAGATATACACACCCAAAGTTATGATTTACATCATTTTGATGGAGCATACAAATGACATTAGATTTGTTATTCTCAATGATTCAGATTTTCAATTTATTGTTTGTATTAATTTTTAAATCATAAAAGCATAATACATTGAACATTTAAGATTTCTCATGTGTGTATCACTTGATGATTGTTGTCAAAAATGAACATGGAAACAAACATATGCTATATATCTTCTGAATAACAAAGGTGTAGAATAAGAAAGTTTTAATTCTTAATCTTTCAATATTCAAATAAAATTAATATATAATCAGAGGAGTAAATTATATGTTTGTTTAAAATATTATGCTTCATCAGAATCATGTTCATAATATTGATTAACAATACACCTTCAATGACATATAAATGAGTCAATGGACTTACCAGAAGACCGCAAGGGCATCTCTGCGTCGGTGCTGGATTCCTCTGGGCTCCCCACATCAACTCTCTCTATGAATGATATAGATATATATTAGTGAACACATTTGGGATATCACTAATTCACATCTGTATCGATTTATAAGAATAATCAACTTGAAAATGTGAAGAATAGAGCAGTCATTCTAAAAAAAAATGCTTGATTGAATCAAGGGGATTCTGAAAAAAAAGATGTATTGAACATATGTTTAATTTCTGACTATATTAGACATCAAACTCATCTCATACGATGCTATTGCATATCTAAATATACCCATTGATCAATGTTCTTAAAAGAATACACACAAACCACATTTTGAATAACAGCTGTTCACAAATATAAACAAAGACATGTGGCACATCGAGCCATTTGTGCAATGTACAGTAATCTTGTTTAGGACACAACACACAACACATATTGATCACAATACCAAACCAAATTGATTAGTACAAATATGTAATCATGGTGCTGTTAGAGTATGCTTATATCTATAACTCCAACAGTGAATATGTGAATTAGATATCAATATTGTCTAATCCAAAGAATGTAAGGATTAATTAATCTATTGTTTATTAAAGGGACACTGACATGATTTATTTCAATCATTGATTTCACTGTTCAAAGTGTTCCAAATGATTTAACATTGACTCCTATTATAATTTTAATGTTGCTACATTTTAATCTTAAAGGCAGATAAGCAATATTGGATTCAATAAATATTGTTTGTTGAAGGTATCCACCAATCATCAATAAAAACCCAGGTTTGTCAACCAAAATTGAGCTGCAGATAAACGTACATTCTTGATTTTAAAATACATTTAGCAATAGAATATTTCACATATGATTATAGTATTATATTTAAATGTTGCTTAATATTGCATGCTCTATCTGAATGACAACATTAATAATTTTAGATCAGTGTCCCTTTAATATAAAAATATATTGATTTGACAATGTTGGTGTTAATGAATTCTCTACTCCATATGTTGATGTAATGAATGGGATTGAGCATGCAATTCCAATCAAATATGTTAATTAAGGATATCCTAGGAATTATTTAATTTTCATCTATTAAAGGGACATGAAGCTCTAAAAGTGTAATTGTATACTTTTTGAAACTATGTACTACTGTTATCTGAACACATGATTTTAACTTTTGACCCAATGCCAATTTATGCATAAAAAAAGCAGGATAATACCAGTAATGCATTGTTTAACCTAAACCAAAATCAATATGTTTTTAGAAGAACTAAAACAATAGACTAAACCAATGTAGCTCATAAAATGTTTAAACAAAACAATAAAATCACGTTTAAAAATCATTCAATGTAAAATTTAGTTGGCATGTCCCTTAAATGATGTGATAAATTTCAATAATGGAATCTATATTTTTACTATCAAATCATATGCAAAAGTGTGTGAATTTTTTTCAAAATGTATACAAATAATATTAAGCAATACACAAGGGAAGAATATAAATTGGACATTCAAAGAATCTTACATTAAAATTAAGATATCCAGAATAGATGGGATATCTTAAATTCGAAAAAAAATCAGAGTAGTCTTACAATGTAATCCTATGGTTTTTTTTTGTTTATTCTTATTTGTAAAGATTTTAATAATCCATTTTGCAGATACATATAAATATTGAACAATGTGGATTTAGTATGTAATGTTCTGTCCATGTTTCTAAGACAAATGTCAATTAAAATGAGACATACCATACTGTGACAAGCCCTGGCTTGAGGATCCAGCACCAACATCCATATCTGTAATATATTAAATGAGGATTGGATATCATTAATACAAATCATGCCATGTTTAAAATCCTTACATTATTAGCAAATCAATTTTAAACTATTAATCTTTTGTTAGTCCCATGAGTTAATTGTTTCCTCAATTAAATTCATGATAAATATATCCTGTACTCTTATTTTCAATCATTTGTGTTGTTTACTGTAGCTTTAATTATTTTTTAGTGTTATTTCATTCTCTTCAATTGATGGGCATATGTTATTATTTTTTTGTATTTTTTTGTATTCTGCTATTTTGTTTTTATTATGTATAATATTGAAAATAAGAATACTGTATTCTTCACATATATAATAATTCACATTTCATTTTGACTAACATGTATAAAGCAATGCCACTTACAGCAAACCCATGTTAACGTGTATGCACAATTCCATTTTCGCGATCATTGCGCAATGATTCCAAGCGGAATTACGCATCCGTCATTTGACCAACATGTATAAAGCAATGCCACTTACAGCAAACCCATGTTAACGTGTATGCGCAATTCCATTTTCGCGATCATTGCGCAATGATTCCAAGCGGAATTACGCATCCGTCATTTGACCAACATGTATAAAGCAATGCCACTTACAGCAAACCCATGTTAACGTGTATGCGCAATTCCATTTTCGCGATCATTGCGCAATGATTCCAAGCGGAATTACGCATCCGTCATTTGATCAACATGTTTAAAGCAATGCCACTTACAGCAAACCCATGTTAACGTGTATGCGCAAATCCATTTTCGCGATCATTGCGCAATGATTCCAAGCGGAATTACGCATCCGTCATTTGACCAACATGTATAAAGCAATGCCGCTTACAGCAAACCCATGTTAACGTGTATGCGCTATTCCATTTTCGCTCTGTGATGCATATTCTGTAGAGCGCCAGAAACATCATTCCTATTTCATGTGTCACTAATCTAAAATCATATATCTAAACATCATATGTAGTGTATGTTGTGAGATCTGTATAGGTTTAGTATCTGACTATATACACATTTTCTAAAATTCTAATCAAATATTAAGATATTATATGAAGTTGGATAGTTACCTGGTTCAGATTCTCTTTCATCTCCTCCCAGGCCACCGGACGGAGAAGCAGCTGCCCTGGCCCCCGCGTCAGGACTTTCAGAACCCGCAGCTGGGAGGGAAGAAAAGGAGGCCAAGGATGGCGAGGATCTAAATCTTTTGGGGACCCCGGAGAGTGAGGAGCTCGCATAAAGTCACCTCATAAGGGAGTAGGTATAGTTTCCGCGGGGCCTTTCTTTGGCCCCCACTTTTACGGGCTTGTACCCAGTCCCTTATGAGGTTGACTTTTTTTGACAAGCGCAACCTCATATCTCCGAATCTCCTCATGATTTGATCCTGGCTCCTCTGGGCGCCACACACCAATTTAACCACATTGGTGATAGACTCCCAGAGGGCCTTCTTAACAGGCGCATCTGTCGACCTCCTCTTGTTCCCAAACAGCTGGGGATAAAAGTCCTTGATGGCGTGGGCCAGTGCAGCGCTCTCCTGCTTGGTGAACCTGGGAGATGACATGCCTGCTGGGTTGTAGAATATATGTAGGGATAAAAGTTTGAAATATTGTTAGAATGTCTGTGAGACCATCCTGACTCAAGTTGTGTTTGTGTGATGAACTCTGATTGGCCGTTCCTTAATGTTTCATATCTTAGCAACTTCCATACACATACCTCCTGGTGGTGCTGTTACTTCATTTTTCATGTAGACTTATTTGTAACTCATGGGCCTGTCATGCGGATATGTGTGACGCAGATTTAATATCCGTGATCCATTAAATCTTAATCTTTAAATTAACTTTAAAATCTAATACTGTCACATTATTAAATGTTGTATACATTTTTCGGTTGAATAACGGTCTGTTTCTTTAATACAAATACACATTTAATATTGCATGTCTTTATTGTTCATAAAATCAATTTTTTGACTTATTGTGAAGTATTGACATTGCTCGATTAAATGTATTTATAATGCACATTGATTGTGTGCTATTGCGTGACATTAGACTCTAATGTTTAAAGATGCAAATCTGGTGTTTCAAGATCTGTTTCCCACGCAACATTTCTGAATGTTCAAATTCAGGTTATAATGTCAGTAACTTTGATAATCTGTTTATAGATGTTAAACTGTTTTTTTTTTGTTATTAGTAAATAAACCTCGAGCTTGTATTTGTCTGAACTGCTCATATATGTTATTGTGCAATGGCGTCTTTATTTTTAAATAGACATTACAAACAAACAATTGTATCAAATGATCTGTAGAGATAGAAAATTGTTTAGACTTTAAAATGTAACTTAATTTATCTTTGTATTTAGATATCCTCAACAGAAGAAATTTAAATGCACATGGTTGAGCCAATCACATAAGGCATCTCTGTGCATCCACCAATCTTCATCTACTGAGCCTATCTCGATATGCTTTTCAAGCAAAGTATGTCAAGATAAGAAGAGAAGTAAATACACTCTTTAAATCTCTTAACGGGACACTGTCCAAACAAATTTAGCGTTCGTGATTCAGATTGAGCATGAAATGTTAAGCAACTTTATAATTTAATCCGATTCTCAAATGTTAAGAATTATCTTGTTATCTTTCTTAGCAAATCAATAATGATATTTTAGATTACGGACAATTTTTGAAAAAAACCTGGGTTGTCCTTGATTCCAAGCGGAATTACACATCCGTCATTTGACCAACATGTATAAGGCAATGCCACTTACAGCAAACCCATGTTAACGTGTATGCGCAATTCCATTTTCGCGATCATTGCGCAATGATTCCAAGCGGAATTACGCATCCGTCATTTGACCAACATGTATAAAGCAATGCCACTTACAGCAAACCCATGTTAACGTGTATGCGCAATTCCATTTTCGCGATCATTGCGCAATGATTCCAAGCGGAATTACGCATCCGTCATTTGACCAACATGTATAAAGCAATGCCGCTTACAGCAAACCCATGTTAACATGTATGCGCTATTCCATTTTCGCTCTGTGATGCATATTCTGTAGAGCGCCAGAAACATCATTCCTATTTCATGTGTCACTAATCTAAAATCATATATCTAAACATCATATGTAGTGTATGTTGTGAGATCTGTATAGGTTTAGTATCTGGCTATATACACATTTTCTAAAATTCTAATCAAATATTAAGATATTATATGAAGTTGGATAGTTACCTGGTTCAGATTCTCTTTCATCTCCTCCCAGGCCACCGGACGGAGAAGCAGCTGCCCTGGCCCCCGCGTCAGGACTTTCAGATCCCTCAGCTGGGAGGGAAGAAAAGGAGGCCAAGGATGGCGAGGATCTAAATCTTTTGGGGACCCCGGAGAGTGAGGAGCTCGCATAAAGTCACCTCATAAGGGAGTAGGTATAGTTTCCGCGGGGCCTTTCTTTGGCCCCCACTTTTACGGGCTTGTACCCTGTCCCTTATGAGGTTGACTTTTTTTGACAAGCGCAACCTCATATCTCCGAATCTCCTCATGATTTGATCCTGGCTCCTCTGGGCGCCACACACCAATTTAACCACATTGGTGATAGACTCCCAGAGGGCCTTCTTAACAGGCGCATCTGTCGACCTCCTCTTGTTCCCAAACAGCTGGGGATAAAAGTCCTTGATGGCGTGGGCCAGTGCAGCGCTCTCCTGCTTGGTGAACCTGGGAGATGACATGCCTGCTGGGTTGTAGAATATATGTAGGGATAAAAGTTTGAAATATTGTTAGAATGTCTGTGAGACCATCCTGACTCAAGTTGTGTTTGTGTGATGAACTCTGATTGGCCGTTCCTTAATGTTTCATATCTTAGCAACTTCCATACACATACCTCCTGGTGGTGCTGTTACTTCATTTTTCATGTAGACTTATTTGTAACTCATGGGCCTGTCATGCGGATATGTGTGACGCAGATTTAATATCCGTGATCCATTAAATCTTAATGTTTAAATTAACTTTAAAATCTAATACTGTCACATTATTAAATGTTGTATACATTTTTCGGTTGAATAACGGTCTGTTTCTTTAATACAAATACACATTTAATATTGTATGTCTTTATTGTTCATAAAATCAATTTTTTTACTTATTGTGAAGTATTGACATTGCTCGATTAAATGTATTTATAATGCACATTGATTGTGTGCTATTGCGTGACATTAGACTCTAATGTTTAAAGATGCAAATCTGGTGTTTCAAGATCTGTTTCCCACGCAACATTTCTGAATGTTCAAATTCAGGTTATAATGTCAGTAACTTTGATAATCTGTTTATAGATGTTAAACTGTTTTTTTTTTGTTATTAGTAAATAAACCTCGAGCTTGTATTTGTCTGAACTGCTCATATATGTTATTGTGCAATGGCGTCTTTATTTTTAAATAGACATTACAAACAAACAATTGTATCAAATGATCTGTAGAGATAGAAAATTGTTTAGACTTTAAAATGTAACTTAATTTATCTTTGTATTTAGATATCCTCAACAGAAGAAATTTAAATGCACATGGTTGAGCCAATCACATAAGGCATCTCTGTGCATCCACCAATCTTCATCTACTGAGCCTATCTCGATATGCTTTTCAAGCAAAGTATGTCAAGATAAGAAGAGAAGTAAATACACTCTTTAAATCTCTTAACGGGACACTGTCCAAACAAATTTAGCGTTCGTGATTCAGATTGAGCATGAAATGTTAAGCAACTTTATAATTTAATCCGATTCTCAAATGTTAAGAATTATCTTGTTATCTTTCTTAGCAAATCAATAATGATATTTTAGATTACGGACAATTTTTGAAAAAAACCTGGGTTGTCCTTGATTCCAAGCGGAATTACGCATTCGTCATTTGACCAACATGTATAAAGCAATGCCACTTACAGCAAACCCATGTTAACGTGTATGCGCAATTCCATTTTCGCGATCATTGCGCAATGATTCCAAGCGGAATTACGCATCCGTCATTTGACCAACATGTATAAAGCAATGCCACTTACAGCAAACCCATGTTAACGTGTATGTGCAATTCCATTTTCGCGATCATTGCGCAATGATTCCAAGCGGAATTACGCATCCGTCATTTGACCAACATGTATAAAGCAATGCCACTTACAGCAAACCCATGTTAACGTGTATGCGCAATTCCATTTTCGCGATCATTGCGCAATGATTCCAAGCGGAATTACGCATCCGTCATTTGACCAACATGTATAAAGCAATGCCGCTTACAGCAAACCCATGTTAACGTGTATGCGCTATTCCATTTTCGCTCTGTGATGCATATTCTGTAGAGCGCCAGAAACATCATTCCTATTTCATGTGTCACTAATCTAAAATCATATATCTAAACATCATATGTAGTGTATGTTGTGAGATCTGTATAGGTTTAGTATCTGACTATATACACATTTTCTAAAATTCTAATAAAATATTAAGATATTATATGAAGTTGGATAGTTACCTGGTTCAGATTCTCTTTCATCTCCTCCCAGGCCACCGGACGGAGAAGCAGCTGCCCTGGCCCCCGCGTCAGGACTTTCAGATCCCTCAGCTGGGAGGGAAGAAAAGGAGGCCAAGGATGGCGAGGATCTAAATCTTTTGGGGACCCCGGAGAGTGAGGAGCTCGCATAAAGTCACCTCATAAGGGAGTAGGTATAGTTTCCGCGGGGCCTTTCTTTGGCCCCCACTTTTACGGGCTTGTACCCAGTCCCTTATGAGGTTGACTTTTTTTGACAAGCGCAACCTCATATCTCCGAATCTCCTCATGATTTGATCCTGGCTCCTCTGGGCGCCACACACCAATTTAACCACATTGGTGATAGACTCCCAGAGGGCCTTCTTAACAGGCGCATCTGTCGACCTCCTCTTGTTCCCAAACAGCTGGGGATAAAAGTCCTTGATGGCGTGGGCCAGTGCAGCGCTCTCCTGCTTGGTGAACCTGGGAGATGACATGCCTGCTGGATTGTAGAATATATGTAGGGATAAAAGTTTGAAATATTGTTAGAATGTCTGTGAGACCATCCTGACTCAAGTTGTGTTTGTGTGATGAACTCTGATTGGCCGTTCCTTAATGTTTCATATCTTAGCAACTTCCATACACATACCTCCTGGTGGTGCTGTTACTTCATTTTTCATGTAGACTTATTTGTAACTCATGGGCCTGTCATGCGGATATGTGTGACGCAGATTTAATATCCGTGATCCATTAAATCTTAATGTTTAAATTAACTTTAAAATCTAATACTGTCACATTATTAAATGTTGTATACATTTTTCGGTTGAATAACGGTCTGTTTCTTTAATACAAATACACATTTAATATTGTATGTCTTTATTGTTCATAAAATAATTTTTTTGACTTATTGTGAAGTATTGACATTGCTCGATTAAATATATTTATAATGCACATTGATTGTGTGCTATTGCGTGACATTAGACTCTAATGTTTAAAGATGCAAATCTGGTGTTTCAAGATCTGTTTCCCACGCAACATTTCTGAATGTTCAAATTCAGGTTATAATGTCAGTAACTTTGATAATCTGTTTATAGATGTTAAACTGTTTTTTTTTGTTATTAGTAAATAAACCTCGAGCTTGTATTTGTCTGAACTGCTCATATATGTTATTGTGCAATGGCGTCTTTATTTTTAAATAGACATTACAAACAAACAATTGTATCAAATGATCTGTAGAGATAGAAAATTGTTTAGACTTTAAAATGTAACTTAATTTATCTTTGTATTTAGATATCCTCAACAGAAGAAATTTAAATGCACATGGTTGAGCCAATCACATAAGGCATCTCTGTGCATCCACCAATCTTCATCTACTGAGCCTATCTCGATATGCTTTTCAAGCAAAGTATGTCAAGATAAGAAGAGAAGTAAATACACTCTTTAAATCTCTTAACGGGACACTGTCCAAACAAATTTAGCGTTTGTGATTCAGATTGAGCATGAAATGTTAAGCAACTTTATAATTTAATCCGATTCTCAAATGTTAAGAATTATCTTGTTATCTTTCTTAGCAAATCAATAATGATATTTTAGATTACGGACAATTTTTGAAAAAAACCTGGGTTGTCCTTGATGATTGTTTGAGAAATTAATCCAACCCAAAAGAAAAAGTTCTGTCCAGAGTACTGAAGCAAATAAATAATCAATTTAATGCCTTATTTTTAAAGTAATGATAGCAACATTACGAGGAACATTGATAATATGAGACAATTTATAAAGTTGCTTAAAATAGAATACTCATTCTGAATGTATAAATCATTACTTTTTTAACTGTCTCCCTTTAAGTATATTTTGAGTTCATGTCCCTTTAAAGAGACATTTCACAATAATGCTTGAAAAATCAGAAACCTAGGCACCTTCCTTTTGCTAAATTAGTATAACATATGAGTAAAGCATATTTAGATTAACTTCTGGATTGTTTTACACACTGACTGAAATATATATTGTAATGAATGTATTTCGCAGTCTTCAGCTTAGAGGGACATTAAGCTATATGTTATTTATGCATTTTGGATAAGATTATAATATTTGAACAACTTAATATGTTTTGTTATTCAATCATTCGATTGTAATTATATATATTCTTGGATTAAATACATATCTACATAGGCTAGTTTGATGCTGATTGTTGGTTGCACATAGATGCCTTATGTAATTGAATAAGATATGTGCATTGATGTATATTTTTCAAAGTATATTTAAAGACTGAATGTAATTCTATAGTACTTTCTAAATATGTTTAAATTCTTTTATGATTTTTTAAAAATCAATACACAATATATTTTGTGAATGTCCCTTTAAGGACCAAAACATTTGGAATGTTGATTTAACATTGTCGAAAGAAACTAAAGGGGAATGAAAATTATATATAGATATGTGATGTCTAACCCAAGAGGTAAGATTTTAAAAACTACATCATATTAATAACTATAGTTAAATGTCCCTTTAAATGACTCCACTAGAAAATAAAATCTATTAACATGGCATCCAATAACTAGCTTGTGCTAAATATGAAGTTAAATGACCTACCATTTATAAATTTAACAATTTATAAATTTTATAAAATAATGTTTTGAGATACAAGATCTTATAAAATTAATTTTACATTGAACAACACTGTCACTTTAATGTAAGTGAACCACTTCCCCTTCTTAAAAGTGAAAAAAAATAAATATAGGTCAAATTCTGACTACATATCCGACATTATTTTAACATCTAAGATTTTCACAAGAAAAGCATTGATGGATCTCACTCCCCAATTAATTTAAAAAAGATAGTTTAATTTAATATTCTCTGAATCAGTGGATTTTCAAAAATTAATGCATAATTTGATCTTATGCATGTGCTTGTCAAATAGACAACTACCAGTCATGGGAGTCAAATTGTTTTTTATTGACAGATTATATGGATATTTATTATAATCTGTTCAAAAGAGGGTATTTAATAATAAAATGTTGATTATTACCATTTAAAAATAAAATGTTTTTTAAACAAAACCAACAAAATATTCCTGGAAGTCATCAGATGACAATCTGAAAGTAAAAAACTAAATTTGACAAAGTTAATACACACGTTGTAAAATATTCATAAAATACATTTACAATCATCTTGTGTCTATGCTCTAACTTTGTGCATAATTTTATCAAGATATTTCTGATTTAAAATTTATAAAACAAACATACACCATTATATTGTGTAATAATAAAAAAATTAAAATATCAGAATTTCTAATTATACATAATAATGTATATCACATTTCAATAATAAATATATATGTATGCTGAACATAAATGTAATATTTCATGTCCATTCAAATACCTCTATATCAACTATAATATGTATTCCTTTTTAAGATTGTGATACCTAAATATCTAATTATGAACTAAGTATGACTAATGTATGTAAGCTACTAATATTCTACATTCTTCCTGTGATTCTTAACTAGCATGCATTGGTAAACCAACCTGGATAATGCATGGTCTTTGAAAGTCAATTCAGGGGTCAACAGTTGATCTTCAATAGGTGTCTTATTCATCATTTCATAAATAGAGGACTGAAATACCAATCTAGAAATTAGAAAATCATCTAAGTGTCTGATTGTGATACCTAAATATCTAATTATGAACTAAGTATGACTAATGTATGTAAGCTACTAATATTCTACATTCTTCCTGTGATTCTTAACTAGCATGCATTGGTAAACCAACCTGGATAATGCATGGTCTTTGAAAGTCAATTCAGGGGTCAACAGTTGATCTTCAATAGGTGTCTTATTCATCATTTCATAAATAGAGGACTGAAATACCAATCTAGAAATTAGAAAATCATCTAAGTGTCTGATTGTGATACCTAAATATCTAATTATGAACTAAGTATGACTAATGTATGTAAGCTACTAATATTCTACATTCTTCCTGTGATTCTTAACTAGCATGCATTGGTAAACCAACCTGGATAATGCATGATCTTTGAAAGTCAATTCAGGGGTCAACAGTTGATCTTCAATAGGTGTCTTATTCATCATTTCATAAATAGAGGACTGAAATACCAATCTAGAAATTAGAAAATCATCTAAGTGTCTGATTGTGATACCTAAATATCTAATTATGAACTAAGTATGACTAATGTATGTAAGCTACTAATATTCTACATTCTTCCTGTGATTCTTAACTAGCATGCATTGGTAAACCAACCTGGATAATGCATGGTCTTTGAAAGTCAATTCAGGGGTCAACAGTTGATCTTCAATAGGTGTCTTATTCATCATTTCATAAATAGAGGACTGAAATACCAATCTAGAAATTAGAAAATCATCTAAGTGTCTCCAATAGGATGCCTCCACAGCCTTATTCTATCAAATAGTTGGCACTTACCATGTGAACATGTATTTGTATGGTTTTCAAGGTCAGCAGATTTGAAAGATAATGCCAGACATGATCCCATTGGTATTCTTCAATTTCAATCTTGTCTTTTTCCACTGTCAGTCTGGGAATTCTTCACTGTCATTTTCGAATTCTTCCCCTTTCAGTCTTTACATGAAGTCATCTCCCTAATGGCATAATTCTTTTTGATTAAAATTACTACTACAAGTGTGTGAATCAGTTCTGTACCCCTCTCCCACCCCCCATTTCTGAATCAATTTCTGTCACTAGCTTACTAAGCGTGTGTAGCATCTTGTGTTATGTTCTATGAAGTGTGAAGATGAGTCATATTGAGCATAACTAACCTCTAATGTGTGACATTGAACCATAGTCATGCTAGAGGATAGTTATGCTAGAGGATCCCTTGCTGAGTATTTACATTTTAAGTAATGTGTAAACTAAATGCTATTTTCGAAAATGTATGCCATATGATGTATTTGTGTACAATTCATGCCAGCAACAGTCCATACATCTATACTTACCAGCTGATGTCCTCTTTAAAAACCAGGTGGCAAAGACTCGCTACAGGACCCAATGACCAGAGCATCACCTATATTAATAAATGAAACACATTTTTAGCATTTGATGAACAATCCTAACATGTTTGCACAATTCTCTACTTGTCATTTCCCTAGAGTTCACATCTATTGACAATACTCCAGTCTAACTTCTATTATTTACCGTCTAAAGTGGCGGTTGATGATGTCTGCTCTGACATTGAGCCCCTCGTCCCGGAATGGCCCCTCTAGAACAGGATCATCCTCCTCATCTCTGAGGAGGTTTCGTTGCGAATGGACGCCCTGCAGCATCCCAGCCTGCTGTGCAATATTATGCAGGACACTACAGGCTATAACGATCTTAGCCACCTTCTTTGGGTTGTACTGGAGGGCTCCTCCCGACCTGTCCAGGCACCTGAACCTCATCTTCAGGAGCCCGAACATTCGTTCAACCACCGCCCTGGTTCTCTTATGAGCCCTATTGTAGCGCTCGTAGGAAGGGAGCGGAGCTGCTACAGGTAACTTCCGTTTTGGACCGGAGGGGTGAATGGATTAGACCAAAGCTGGGAGAGGGGGATGTGTGTGGAGCCAACCAAGAAGCGGCGGACGACCGCAAAATACTCAGCAAAGAAAAAACGGAAGGCTGCTGAGCAACAGGTAAAGAAAAAAACAGCTTTATTCCATTAAAATAGAAGAGACACAAAAATGACAAGGAGGGTAGTTAGCCATCTAACATGTTTCGCGCTGGTGTGCACTTACTCATAGATGCTAAGTGCAAGTAATGGAAGCTAATGCATTTAAAGGGGCAGGAACCAATAGGAGAATGATCTTGAAATTTTGTAATTTGATCAGTTTCACACATGGAGTTTCTCCTTGTTAATTTAATACCCAGCCCCTTCAGATATGCATTAGATTGTGTACTTAAAAACAAAGGAACATATTACTTGTGAAAGTATTGCAATACTTGGCTTATTGAAAAAATTGCATCTCTATATACATCAAAAAGATTATTATTATTTCAAATTACCTAGAAAACACTTTTTATGGGAGAAAGAAACTAGACAGAAAATAAGCAGAAAATATGGAAAATGTATGAAGACACTTTAGAGATAACGTGTGTATAAACACACACATACATGAGGAATGTTTGCATACATACATACATACAGGAAAAACATATATGCAGAAACATTTATATGAATGTCAGCAAGGACCTAATAGGTATTATAATCACTATCAATGGGACAACTACAAACATGTCTCACATCAAAAATAAAATTACAATAATGTGTGTATGTGTCACCAACATGTGATTCCTCACATATACCTTTTTCTGTAGTTAAGTGTATGTATATACTTAGAATTAAATGGAGCCACACTTAGGTGTTGTTTGGATAAATAGGTAAACAAATGCTGAAAACATACTAATATGAAAATATATGTATGAATGTACAGTAATGAGTATGTAAGATCGTGTTCACCTAATCCACAAAATATCTCATGTCCCATTCTAGGTTCATGCCCAGTGGTGATTTGAATCTTAACTTATAGATCCAATATAGTTCCTTCTTGTCAAGTATTTTTGACACATTGCCACCACATAAGGGAACTCTCGCTATATCTATGATCTTAATTTTAAACCTAGGTATATTTGTGAGATGAAAAGAGTTAAAATGTCTGGCAACTGCAGAGTCCTTATTAAAGTTTTTCACATCTCTCAAATGTTCCCTTGTGCGATCCCTAAGGCTCCTAGTTGATTGGCCAACATATTGGGCCTTACAGAGTTGGCAATCAAGTAGATACACTATATAGGAGGTAAGACAAGTAGCATAGAAATCAATTTTAAAAATTTCACCTGTGACTGCACTATTAAATATATTAGTGTAGTCCATTGTTTCACATGTTAAACAATTTGAAAGGTGTGCCTTGAAATTACCTTTGCCCCTAAGCCAATTAGTGTCAGTACTCGTGTTAGTTTTCACTAAACTAGGGGAAAGCTTTGTTGCTAATGTCGGAGGTTTTTTTGCTACAAATTTACAATTTTTAATGTGAGGTAGTAAAGTTTCATCACCTTTTAGAATATGTAGATGTTTTTTAATAATACCACAAATGGAATTATATTGAAGTGAGAATTCAGTTGAAAATACAATACTATTTTCATCAAGGTAATTATTCTTTTTGGAATCATCTCTAAGTGAGATAGTGCTACCGATTGTCCCTACTGGAAGGGGGGAATCTATAGATTTGGGCTTCCAATTTTTAATCTCTTCGAATGTTTTAAGTAATTCTCTTTCATTGTAGCCTCTAGCTTTGAGTCTTGTGATCAATTCCTTACCACCTTGTACATAATTTTCAAGGTTATTGGCATTACGTTTAAGTCTAATAAATTGGCTCCTCGGTATTGATTTAACTAAGTGGCGTGGGTGGCACGAGGTGGCATGGAGGATGGTATTGCCAGCTGTATCCTTCCTAAATGTACTTGATAGAACCTTATGTGTAGAATTGTCACCAATGAGGTGTAAATCCAAGAAGTTAACTCCCTCCGGATATAGGTCTCCAGTAAACCTCAAATTGATCTCATTGTCATTAATGACAGATAGAAACTCCTGAAAAGGGAAATCATCCTTCACAATGAAAATGAGATCATCTATATACCTCATGTACATAAGGATGCCGGACCTGAAAGGTTCCCCTATATCATAAATGTGTTGGAGTTCCCACCTACCCACAAAAAGATTTGCATAAGAGGGGGCAAATTTCGCCCCCATTGCTGTTCCTTGGCATTGTAAGTAATACGCTGAATCAAAAATAAAATAATTGTGGGTAAGTAGGAACTCCACAACCTCCAAGATGAATTGTTTAATCTCATTATTATAGGAGGTATTCCTATTCAGGAAAAATTCCAAGGCCCGGCATCCATGCACATGAGGTTTAGATGAATATAAGGATGTAGCATCGATTGTCACCCATTTGTAACCATCCTGCCAGTTAAAGTTTTGCAATGTTTCTAATAGATGGCCTGAGTCCCTAATATAGCTATACAAGTTCTTAACTAGCGGTTGTAGTATGCTATCTATCCATTCAGACATAGGCTCCAAAAGGGAGCCCATGCCTGAAATGATAGGATGCCCTGGAGGTGACAAAAGGCTCTTATGCGTTTTAGGCAAATAATGGAATATGGGTGTTATAGCATTAGTTGGTAAAAGATATTTCGATTTTTCTCTAGTGAAGATACCAAGAGACACAGCTTCTTCAATTAATCGCTGTAATTGTCTTGAGAAAAGTGTAGTAGGGTCTGAGTCAAGTTTCCTATATGTGGTACTGTCTGACAACTGCCTGATGGCTTCTTTCATATAATCGGATTTGTTGAGAACGACGGCATTGCCACCCTTGTCCGAATTGCGGATGACAATGTCGCCGTTGTCAGCCAAATCCCTCACAGCTTGTTGTTCCTTAATAGTTAGATTATGTTTATATCGGTAACTATTAGAATTACATGTTTCCTCTAGCTTCAAAATATCTTCCTCTATTCGCTTGTGAAAAGAATTGATAAAATTCCCCCTGAAATGTCTAGGATAAAAATTGGACTCATATCTTCTAGGAGTTGGTGTCTCTTCTATTTTAATGGAATAAAGCTGTTTTTTTCTTTACCTGTTGCTCAGCAGCCTTCCGTTTTTTCTTTGCTATTGTAGCGCTCCTCAGACACATCAGTCGGGCTACGCAAGGGGGTAATAAGCCAAGGCCGGCTCATGTACCCAGAATCACCTATAAATGATGAACAGAACATAATTCAAAATGAATCCTCAAAATAGTATTTTGAGTCCAAAAAAGTTTGTGTACACGATAATCCACTAACAAATGTTTTATTTTTACAAGAATAATCTAGTTCAATATTATTATCTATCTTCCCATTTCAGCCAAGACATGCTACATATGCATATTTCTCCTAAACCAAACCTTGTGTAAAATGTCAAATAAATGGTTACATTGCATTCTCTGAGCATTTAAGGTAAGACATGCTACATATCTGCATTGAACTAAAACTAGACATTAGCGGAAAGAGACAATGACATGGTTAAATTGCATTAGCTAATATCTTCCCATTTCAGCTAAGACATGCTACATATGCGTATTTCTCCTAAACCAAACCTTGTGTAAAATAAAAACTAAATGGTTACATTGCATTCTCTATCTGAGCATTTAAGGTAAGACATGCTACATATCTGCATTGAACTAAAACTAGACATTAGCGGAAAGAGACAATGACATGGTTAAATTGCATTAGCTAATATCTTCCCATTTCAGCTAAGACATGCTACATATGCGTATTTCTCATAAACCAAACCTTGTGTGAAATAAAAACTAAATGGTTACATTGCATTCTCTATCTGAGCATTTAAGGTAAGACATGCTACATATCTGCATTGAACTAAAACTAGACATTTGCGGAAATAAAAATAAATTGTTAAATTGCATCCTATAGCTGAACATGACGCTAACATTTTAAAACTACAGTGGCAATTGTTAAACTAATTAACCATGTTGTGCACAAATACTCACCAACGAGATAACCAGGGGGCATTTGTCTTTCCTCAAATGGTCTCCACAGGGACGACTGAGCGAGGATGCGGGCATCATGACAAGATCCTCCAAAATTCGCACACACATGCATAATCCTCATCTGTGCGTCACAAACATACTGCACGTTGAGGCTATGAAAATGTTTGCGATTTCTGAAGGGCAAGTCATCAATTGGAGCACGCAGCGCAATGTGGGTACAATCTATGGCTCCCAAGACATTGGGCAATTGAGCAATATCAAAGAATTCCCGCTTCAGGCGCCTCCAATCACCATCATTCTGTGGGAATCCTATGTATTGCTTACTGATACGTACCATGGCATCCAGAAAGTTATCAAACAGCACAGAGAATGTACCTTGAGCCAGGCCATGCATGTACATTTCTCCGGATTGAAAACTCCCGGAGGCCAGGACGTATAGACAACTTAGCATCTTACTCATGGCGGGAACAGCAGTCCTTATTCTTATACGTGGCTCCAAATGAGGTTTAAGAAGATCGTAAAGGCCAATGAGCTGTTCGCGATTAAGCCGATACTTATCATAAACCTCAAAGTCGCTCATGTTTTCCAAGGTGGGTCTCACCCTGTAGACACGAGGACCTCGAACCAGACGACCCCTTCGTCTCAGTCTGAGCCGCCGAGGCTGCCTGATTCGACCAACAGCTAGTTCGCCAATAGCACCACCAGCAGCGTCTACCATGTCATCGTCATCCATCTTTCAAAACAGCGTAACAAGGTATGCACTTGATCTGATGTGGATCACAAGTGATGCATTGGCCATGTTGTTTGGGGGATTTATAGTACAATTAGTCCAATGGTATTGAGTTTGTAATGATTGCTGATTGTATTCACTTGTTTGTATGTGAGCGGCGCGAATGCTTTCACAGTGGGCGTTTTTTTGTTGTTTGCTGAAATGTTGTTTTCCCACAATGAATCTCAATGTGAAAGTGTACAATATCACACATACAGTGCATGTTTGTAATGTTTGATCATATGCGTAATCAATATTTCTTAAACGCGATCTTAGTAACAAGCACACGTCCAGGCTAACATGAATGAAAGTGCATAGTTGTGTATAATGTGCATCGAATGTGATCGATCAATGTTGCTGCAACATTGTTTGTAAACGATAAAGTAACATCTGCCATCTGTAGTGTTGTATATATAAGTGATTGCAGAGCTGTCAATATTGTATGCGTCCCTTTAAAATCGCAATAATAATTCCGAACTTCCCGTCTGCCATCTGTAGTATTGTATATATAAGTGATTGCCGAGCTGTCAATATTGTATGCGTCCCTTTAAAATCGCAATAATAATTCCGAACTTCCCATCTGCCATCTGTAGTATTGTATATATAAGTGATTGCCGAGCTGTCAATATTGTATGCGTCCCATTCAAATGGCACTAATACTGAATAACTTCCGGCTGTCATCTGTAGTATTGTATATATAAGTGATTGCCGAGCTGTCAATATTGTATGCGTCCCTTTAAAATCGCAATAATAATTCCGAATTTCCCGTCTGCCATCTGTAGTATTGTATATATAAGTGATTGCCGAGCTGTCAATATTGTATGCATCCCATTCAAATGGCACTAATACTGAATAACTTCCGGCTGTCATCTGTAGTATTATATATAAGTGATTTGCGATCTGACAATATTTATTAATTGTCCCATTCAAATCTCCCTAATAATGCTGTTCCAAACTGTTATTTACGTATATGTTGTATTGTAGTATTGAGTGTTAAAGTTCAGAAAGGGGCGGTGCAGTCGTGAATCTGTAATGTGTATGGTTAAATCTTCGAATGACGTCATGATATTATTAACCTGCCTATGTAGTTCTGAAATCCTCATTGTGTTGTTGTATTTGACTACATTGTTATTGTGTGCTGAATAAAATCTAAATGTGTGCTTTGTGGTTGCGTGATGGGTGATGCGTGTTATGTACATGTACGTATATATTGTGATTGTGTCCCACATATGCTGACTTCTATATAGCGGTCTGGCATTGTTGTTCCTTCCCATAAAGTGACATCTGTAATCTGGTGTAATGATGTTCTTCTTGTACGTAATTCCTAATGGTTTATTGTGAGTGAATCATGATGTTAAAAGTACAGTAAAATCCATATGTTCTGTTTTGTGATTCCTAGAGAGAATGTAATGTGTTTTTCCCCCATCATTTGAATGCACATGTATGAGTGAATGATAAAAGTAATGTATGTGCATCCATGACTGATCATGTGTTAAGCCTATGTAGATATGCAGTTGCTGCAAGCATATGAGTTGAATACATGAAATGCAATAATAAAGGTAAACGAGAGGTGTTTCCCATTGTGTACTGTTTGTGAATCCTGAAATTTTTGAATTATCTTTGGGTCCGTTTAAATGTGATTTATTTTTTTAAAATGTTTGTTACTAGTGATGTTGATTTGTAGTTGATGTAATGTAAAAGTATGAAACAATTTAATGCTGTTGTGAATATTCAATAAGTACAATCCATAAGTCCACCATAGGGAAATAGTCATTTCTTGATCTATTTATCATAGCTGGGTCTAACGCAGAAAAGCATGTATTTTTTTCCTATTTCTAGCGCTGGTATTTGGAGTTTTTAGGTCTACGCTATTTGCGTGCATTAGGGAAATCTGTGTTTCGCGTGCACGAGCACGTCTTCCCCTTAGAAGTCAATGGAGGCTCTAAATTTTGGTAATTTTTTTTTCAAAGACTGGTTTTCCTCGTAAAGTGAGTGACGTCATGAGCTTGTGTGAAAAATAAACTAAATCGTGTTCATTTTGTAATAAATAACTTTTTTGTGTATGTCATGTGGTGTATATTGTTTGTATGCATCGATGAGTGTATGTTAGTGATAATCTTATTAGTTAGATGTAGCTATATGAGGGTCTTTTCCCGTGTGTCAATGTAAGTCAATGGCAAAATGGATTTGTGTTGTTTTTTTTTCTAACACCCGAGATCTTGCAACTTTGATCCTTTGTATTTTGATGAAAAATTATTAAATATTAAAAATAAAGATAGTGTAGTGTTTGTATGAGTGTAAGTGTACTTTGTGTAATATTTGTTTTGTGATTCGTGGATGTTTATTTTGTTGGTAGATGTTAACTACTGGGTCTAAGCTGTCGGTAGAGATTTGTGCGTTGGGAGATTTTTGAGTGTCTGTAACTAAACTCTAAATACCGGAGTCCGTAAAAAACAAGCGTTAGGAGCCTCTAACGCTGGTTTTGACGGCTAACGCCAAACTCTAAATCTAGGCCTAAGTCTTTCGGACATTATCAGTCACTTTGGTGCTGGGTCCGTTACCGGAGTGAGAGTCCGGGATCTGTCTGATCTGTTGATCTTAGCCACGTATCATAGTTATTGTGCACCTTCTTTAAGTGAGGGGCTTCACATTGGATCCCTCCTCGGCGGGTAGTTTTCTCTACTGGGTTCTGGCTTCTGGGTTCAATTCCCTCCTTTCCTGTCCCTTTTTTTTTGGGGGGGGGGGGGAAGGTCCTTTCCTGCACTTTCAGAGTTCTTCTGAAGAAGAAGGTTTCTGTGTGGTTTCATAGCTAGGGTGGCGACCTGTGGTCGTTATGTCCTTATTGGTAGCAGGATGCCTATGGCTTGGAGGAGCATATTCAGATATATGATGTAGTTTTTTCGGTGGCTCCCAGGGACGGTTTGTCTTTCGGTTGTTCTATTCTGGGTACGAGTGAGCACTCTGGGTAGGGGAGGAATTTTTCTTTCCTCCTGTTAAAATCTCAGGACATTTTTTGGTCCTTTGTTTTAGGTAGAGGGGGCTTTACAAGTCCTCACTTTGCTTTGCTGGGGAGGCAGGGTCTTTCCATAGGTGCCCTGTTCATCCTGGTTCACTCTTTTGGAGTTCCTTTCTTAGTCCTAGTCCCTTTGGGTTCTGAGTTCCCTTTTGGACTCATTTAGCTGAGTCTCCCTTCTTTCCTGCTGGGGGAATGTGGATGTTTCCCCTCTCTTTTGATCGGGGTTGAGTTTAACTTTGTGTGCTGCGTGCCGGCGGGACTTTGTCTCCTCAGAGGCTTTTGACTCGGTTGAGTCTAATAACCTGAACGGTCTCTGGCAAGGGCCTTCTGTTTTAACTGTTCGGCAGTTATCTCTGCTTTTTCCTTTTTGGCCTTTAGCTTCTAGTGAAGCAATTTTTTATGTCAGGAGTTTGGGGTTTTAGGCTGTGGTGCCCTCAGAAGGGGCCGCCTTTTGTACCCACCCGTTTTGCATTCAGTGTCTTCTATAGTTTGGGTATTGTTTTCCCAAAAGTAATGAATGCAGCTGTGGACTCTTCCTGTTTAAGAAGAAAAACTTAAATTATGCTTACCTGATAATTTTCTTTTCCTCTGACGGGAAGAGTCCACAGCTCCCTGCCCGCACCTTTCCCCCCCTGATTTTTTTCCTATTGTTCCTTGTTCCCTCGGCAGAATGACTGGGGGATGAGGAAAGTGGGGAGAGGTATTTAAGCCTTTGGCTGGGGTGTCTTTGCCTCCTCCTGGTGGCCAGGTCGTGAATTCCTAAAAGTAATGAATGCAGCTGTGGACTCTTCCCGTCAGAAGAAAAGGAAATTATCAGTTAAGCATAATTTAAGTTTTTGACGTGTCTGGTTTATTTTTGGGAGGCGGGTAAGATTTCCATGGGAAATAGGTCTCAAAAAGCTGCTTTTTCCTCTTTTACACCTAGTTGAGCTGGGTGTAATTTTTGTTAATGAATTGTCATTTTCCGACAGGGTATTAACGGTTTGTGCGGTCATTGGAAACCTGGTATTATTTATAGATTAGCAGCTTCTGATACTTTCTATGGGACATAAAAATGTTTTTGGCAGCCGGAGTCCGGTTGCTGAAATTGAGGTATAACGGGCCGTTGGAAGCAGTCGGTGAACGATATTGCTTCCGACAGCCTATTTATTGGTTTGCGAGCGCACGCAAACCTAATTATGGCTCAATGGAAACAAGCCCTATCATGGGTAAGTTGCCCCATCTGTCATGGCAGCTTGTCTAATAGAGAGAGTGTTGTAAAGTTGTGTCTCTGTGTTATACTAGGTGCATTAAACACATTTAAGCCCCCTTGCTTCAGGCCATTAGAAGACTGATGTACCGGGTATCCAGCCAATTGTCAGTGTGTTTACGAGGCTTTGAGGGGAGCGATTCAGACAAAAGCTTTTACAGGGCACAATCAAGCATTTTGATCCTCATTTCTGTCCTAGCATATGGACCTTATACATGCAGAACTCGTTACCGGTGCTCTGGTCATTCCATACATGGTAATGCAGACTCGTCCCACCATGGGAGGGGTGTATCATCAATACTACAGCCCGCAGGCCTTTTGCGGATGCAGGCTGTAAAAGAGGCTGTCAGCAGCATTTTTGCTCCATTTCCGCATCAGATTGCGCACATATGTTCTAACGTCTTACTCAGGAGGCACAAGCGGACAACCCACTGAGGAATTTCTGCATTGCCTATCACCAACAGGCCCCAGTGCGGCTTCTCAAAATTCGGCTGATACAGAGTTGCCTGTCCAACAGCCCCTGAAGACAACTACGGTCACCCCAGAACAGTTTGGAGAGAGCGTATTTTACCCAATGACCTTATGGCCTGTATACAGGCGGCTGTGTATGCTGCCCTGAATGCTAGACCGGTATCAGAGAAAAGAAAAAGAAAGGTTAAACATTGTTCTCCTTTGCGTAGCCCAAGTGCGGTGGCTGAGGCCACAACTTACAGTTAAGGGCAGCCTTCTGAGGATGAACCTTTAGCTCTGAAGGGGATAAGGTTCAAGGTGCTCCTGCTTAAGAGTGTTCTATCTACCCTGGGGGTCCCGGCGGAAAAACCGCCTGAGGAGGAACAGATTTCGAGACTTGAATCAGTATTTAGACCTAGGCCCCCTAAGGTTTTTCCTGTATCCCCCATTATTGCAGAAATCATTTCAAAGAAATGGGAGAAGCCTGGGATTTCCTTTGCCCCTTCAGCAGCCTTTAAGCGATTGTTTCCTGTTCCAGTTTCCAACGCATCGTTTTTGAACCGAAGGTTGATGGCAGGCTTTCTCTGTTTCAGAGGGAATGGGTTCAGTCGATCCAGGACCCATGGGTTCTGGACATTGTTTGCCAGAGATACCAAATAAGCTTTCGATCCCATCCCCCAAGGGACCGCTTCTTGCTGTCAAGAGTATCAGGAAACTCAGTAAAGAGAGATGTGCTACTCCGCTGCGTAGACATCCTCATTGCCATGGGAGTGGTGGTCCAAGTCCCTCCATCAGAAAGGGGGAAAGGGATTCTCCTCCAATCTCTTTATGGTGCCCAAGAAGGAGGGCACCTTCCACCCTATTCTGGACTTGAAGGAAATCAACAGATTTGTAAGGCTTCCAACCTTCAAAATGCAAACAATAAGGTCCATCCTTCCCTGGTTCAAGAGGGTCAATTCATGTCTACTATAGACCTAAAAGACGAATAACTTCATGTTCCTATTCACAGAGATCACTACCGTTTCCCTACGATTCACCTTCCTAACCAAGCACTACCAGTTTGTTGTGCTTCCATTTAGACTGGCTACCGCTCCCAGAATGTTCATCAAGGTGCTGGGAGCCTTGCTGGCCACGGTTCGTCTGCAGGGAATCACAGTAGCTCCTTACCTGGACGACATTCAGGTTCAGGCTCCATCTTTGCCAGTGGCTCAGGACCACACGGAGAGGTTACTCTCAAGTCTTCGGGTGCATGGTTGAAAGGTCAATGTGGAAAAGAGCTCCCTTGTTCCTGCTACGAGGGTAAACTTTTTGGGAATGATCATAGACTCAGTCAAAATGTGCATTTATATCACAGATCAGTGCAGAGTAACACTTAAGTATAGAATGTAATTTGCGTTAGGAATAGCAGTTTTCTATTAAACCCCACTAAAATTAGTATCAAAATAGTATTAAATTAGTATCAAAATTCCGAATCCAGCAATAAAAACTGGAAAAACTTTAAATGTTATAACAATCATGAGGCGTGGGGGGTGCTCATTGTACAAGTAGTCAAGTATAAAAAAGGAGAAGAGGAAAGTGGAGAATTCTGAGCACTCAAAAATGTGATACAATTACTATTGTTGGCAAGGGAAATCCCAACAAAGGTGAAAAAATATAAAACTTATTATATATTACTAATAAATAAAAAGATGTAGCAAACAGTGTGTGCATTAAAACTTACAATAAACATGGTAAGGCGTACCAGTAGTTAGCAAAGGAGGCACTAATTATACAGTCAAATAAGAGACACCACACAGACTGGCACAAACCAAAATGCTAGGTTGCTGCAAAAACTAAATCTAAAAAAGAAGATTGACCTCAACAACAATTAATCTATAGAGGCCTACTTATCAAGCCGTCAATTTACTTGCATTCGATGGCACCAATACGCTCGCCTTACATCGCCTAACATCACGGCCGCTGACCTGAATACGCTCTCCATATTTAACGAAAAAGCTGTCAAAAAGCTGCGCACCAAGTAGGCGATGAGCAGCAAACTGTGGTTAACTAATAGTCATCGATCTCCCTGCTATTCAGCTTTTTCACAGCTTTATTTGTATACTGTCACTAAACACCGCCACTATACTAAAATGTTTAACCCCTATCCCGCCACTCCTGGAGCCCACCGCAACTAAATAAAGTTATTAACCCCTATCCCGTCGCTCCCGGAGCCCACCGCCACCTACATTATGTTATTAACCCCTAATCTGCCGCCCCCTACACCACCGCCACCTACATTATGTTATTAACACCTAATCTGCCGCCCGACACCGCCGCCACCTACATAAAAGTATTAACCCCTATCCCGCCACTCCCGGAGCCCACCGCAACTAAAGTTATTAACCCCTAAACCCCTGCCCCCCCACATCAGTACCACTTACTAAACCTATTAACCCCTAAACCGCCAGCCCCGCCACATCGCCATAAACTAAATTAACCTATTAACCCCTAAACCTAACAACCCGCTAACTGTACATTAAATATTAACTCATCCCTATCTTATAATAAATTTAAACTTACCCTTAGAATTAAAATAAACTATATTAAACTATTAATTAACCTACCCTAACTATTATACTAAAATTACATTAAACTACAAATTAAATTAACTATTATATATTTAAAAACCTAACCCTACTCAAATTATTTAAATCTACTATTACAAATAAAAAACTAACAACTAAGTTACAAAAATAACAAACACTAAGTTTAAAAAAAATAAAAATAAACACTAAGTAAAACAAAATAAAAAACAAATTATCAAATAATTAAACTAATTACACCTAATCTAAGAGCCCTATGAAAATAAAAAGCCCTCCAAAATAAAAAAAACCCTAGCATACAATAAACTACAAATAGCCCTTAAAAGGGCCTTTTGCGGGGCATTGCCCCAAAGAAATCAGCTCTTTTACCTGTAAATAAAAAATACAAAAAAAAAAAAAACTATCTAAAAAACCTAAGCTCCCCATTGCCCTGAAAAAGGCATTTGTATGGGCATTTAGCTCTTTTTCAAAAGCCCAAACCCTAATCTAAACTTAAAACCCACCCAATAAACCATTAAAAATGCCTAACACTAACCCCTGAGGATCCACTTACAGTTTCTGAAGATCCGACATCCATCCTCATTGAAGCCGGCAGAAGTCTTCATCCAAGCGGGCCGACGTCTTCATCCAACCGGGCAGAAGACTTCATCTTCTACGACATCTTCTATCTTCATCCATCCAGAGCGGAGCGGCTCCATCTTCAAGACATCCGGCGCGGAGCATCCTCTTCTGACGACGTCTTCTTCCGAATGAAGGTTCCTTTAAATGACATCATCCAAGATGGCGTCCCTTAGATTCCGATTGGCTGATAGATTTCTATCAGCCAATCGGAATTAAGGTTGAAAAAATCCTATTGGCTGTTGCAATCAGCCAATAGGATTGAGCTTGCATCCTATTGGCTGATCCAATCAGCCAACAGAATTCAAGCTTGTTACGGTACCAACAGGATACCAAGGGTTAATACCAGATGGAAGATGCCCTGAATGTGAGATCAGCAACTCACAACCCAGCTAATTCCCCCCTCAAACATGAGACCAGGCTCCACATTGAAGGTTAAAACAGAATGCTTTATTGAAGGCTATATGCCCAGTATTTATGCAGGTCTGACCCTAGATGGGGGGTTGAAAGAATATTGTACATTAGATAGAGGGAAAACGCCCTTTGACATGCCACAACAGAATTACATTACTTAAGCAGATAAACAATTTAGTCTTTCTTATCACTTAGGCGTCTGCTCTCTGGATGTGATTAAACAATGTGAATGTTTATCACTAAACTTAATTACAGTACACAATAGCTGATGCCAGCAACCCTGTCTTTAGAAAATAGCTTCTTAAAGCTGAACAAAGTTAACTCTTTCAGTACTGACAGAAGGGTCTGTCACATAGCTCCCCCCTTGTGGAACACTCCGGCAGACCCGGCTTGACCCTTTGGCGGGTCAACCTGGGGATGACCGGACTAGGAGGTGGTAGGCATGTCAGTTTGCCGGGGCAATCCATCTGTATGAGAGAGAATTCCTGCCCGTATAAATAAGGGTTCAACTTCCTCAGTGCCCAGACTAGGGCTAAACAGTCCTTCAAAATCTCATCAGCTTCTTTACAAGTTTTTTGTACCTGCTCTTTATAGGTATCCACAATCCCTTCATACTGACATAGGGTGCCCTTGAGTTGCTGCACCTCACTATGAGCCAGCGCCAGCTTCTCCTCCAGTGTCGCTAAGTTTGTCTTTACTGTTTCATGTTCCACTCTCAAGCTGGTGTTTTCTGCAGTCTGTCGGTGCAGCTTGTCTAGCAGAGATTCCCGTTCTAAACGTGCTTTTTCCTCTGCGCTCCTCTTCTCTCCCGCTAGCAATGTTACGTGATTGTTTATCGTGACCATTTCATCCTCTACTTGGCTCTTCTCCTTCATCAGCGCATTGTAACGGGACTCCCACGTATCAATAGCGGATAGGGATTTACTGAGCTCAGCGTCCTGGGGCTCAGCAGCAGGTGGGTCAGTCTCTGCGGCACGGATCTGAGCACGGGTATGCACAGGGTTAACATCGGTGGGACCCATGGGAGCATAGGCAGAAACAAGGAAGGCCAAGTTATTTCCAAGGAGAACATCAGCAGGTAAGTCCTTCTTGACCCCCACATTCACAGGTCTAGCGCCCCCTCCCCAATCCAAATGTACCCGGGCAACAGGTAGGCGGAACACAGTGCCCCTTGCTACCCTCACAGCCACAGTGTCTTCATTGTGCTGTTTCTCAGACACCAAATTCTTTTGAAGCAAGGTCATGGTAGCACCAGTATCCCTTAGACCACTGACCTCCTTCCCATTCACTTTAACCAGTTGCCGGTTATTCCGGTGGGCAGCTTGCACGGGGTCTGCTTCATGTAGGATGCCCCAGCATTATTACTCCTCTACGTAGTGGGCCACAGGCTGAGGGTTAAGTGGGATTCCGCCGGCGGGTCTTCTCCAGGACTGTGCTTGGTTCGCTGCGTTTAGGGGACACTCTGGTCTTTTGTGCCCTAGTTGCTTACATCCAAAGCACCGAATAGGTTGTGAGTAGCCCCGCGAATTGAACCGGGCTCTCTGAGGATAGTTCGTGGCTGGAGGCCGTGTGGTAGAGCGGTGCGCCGGGGGTTGGTAACTGGTAGCTGCTGGGGTGACTGTGGGTCGGTACTCCACTCTGGCAGGGGGCTTAGTGGTAGCAGTGTCCAGTTTGCGGGCATCCGTATACTCATCTGCCAAGCGAGCCGCTTCATGCAGGGTGGAGGGTTTACGGTCCCGAACCCACTCTCGAACTCCTGCGGGTAACTTGTCGAAGCAATGTTCCAACAGGAATAGCTGCAGCACCTATTCCCCAGATACGGCTTGGCACCCCGCTATCCAGTGAGCTGCTGTGCGGTGCACCTTACATGCCCACTCAACGTAGGAATCACCAGCTAATTTAGTGTCTCTGAACCGCCTCCGGTATGCCTCCGGGGTAACCGCATACCTGGAGAGCAGAGCCTCTTTTACAGTATTATAATCCCAGACTTCCTCATCTGGAATGGCCCGAAAAGCCTTACTGGCCCGGCCGGATAATTTTCCGGATAATATCGTGACCCAGTCCTCTGCGGGTACCTTGTGTAGTGCACATTGCCTCTCAAAATCCGCAAGGTACCCATCAATCCCTCCTTCTGTTTCCAGGAAGTTTTTAAAAGCTGCAAAATTTACTTTTCCCTTTTCCACTGGGGTTGCTGTGACTTGGGCTGCTGCAGCGCCGCTTTGGCGAAGTAGGTTCGGGGGTTCTGTCTGATATGCTGGGCCCATTGGTTCCTTCGGTCCCTGGTACTCTTTCCATCTTAGTCAGTATTGTAATAATCCCCCTCTTCCTGAGGTTACTGGCTTGTGTAGTTGCTCTTCTGGGCGATAAGGATCCTCCCGTCGCTTGCCACCAATTGTTACGGTACCAACAGGATACCAAGGGTTAATACCAGATGGAAGATGCCCTGAATGTGAGATCAGCAACTCACAACCCAGCTAATTCCCCCCTCAAACATGAGACCAGGCTCCACATTGAAGGTTAAAACAGAATGCTTTATTGAAGGCTATATGCCCAGTATTTATGCAGGTCTGACCCTAGATGGGGGATTATATGCAAAAGTGTAATCTGTCCGACGGCGCTAACTATCAAGACCAAGGCTCCTATAACAATTGGGTCTCTAGATACCCAAAAAAAGAACAAAGAGATGGGGTGTGTTAGGAGCGCCTAATGAAAGGCTAGGTCTAAATATAGGGTATATACTAATAGTGTCAGTTTGTACACTATAGGTTATAGACTAAAAGTGTCAGTATGTACACTATAAGAATCCTACCATGGTATAATAATGGGATCTTTAAATAATACAGTTTAACAGGTTTAATATCACATATAATAACAGCAGAAAATCACAGGTTAAAAAAGCATAAAAGTATATGGATCCATGATACTTAATAAAAACAATAACAATAAAAATAATCTAACAATGGCATTAATATTGATGCAAGGACAATGATACTTAATAAAAACGATTGCAATAAAACCAATTGCAATAGAAATAATCCAAAAATGCCATTAATGTTGATGCAAAGACAAATAGAAAAGTAAAAACAGTAAAGTAATATAAATGAAATACAATAAATACAATAAGTGACTATGTGCGATGTCTAGTAAAAATCAATGCGATATACAGTGGAAATTATGTATCAAACATGTATAAAAACATATAGAAAAAATAGAAAAAATACAATAGATTGGAAGTCCAGTGAGAAGGGAATCCGGTGAAAAAAGTATATGGAAATGTCAATAAAAAATAAGAAATGAAAAATATATGTGTCAAAAATCCAATGAAAAACAATCTATATAAATAAATTAAAATGTCCTCGTGATCCAAAAGTCAATCCAAAAGTACGTATGTAGATCCAATATTGTGATAATAATAAAAAGTGTTCCAACAGTAAAAGATCCAATAAAAACAAAGCAAAAATGTCATATATCAGAAAGAGTGATCAAAAAATATGTAAACAAACTTCATAGAAAATAAGCTTCATAAAAATATGAGAAACTAAAAAACCAAAAAACAATCCTGTGAAAAAATAGAAAATCCAATAAACAATCCTGTGAAAAAATAGAAAATCCAATACCTGTGAAAAAAGAAAAAAGAAAAAAGAAAAAAGAAAAGAAAAAATACAACATAGAGTAGTAGTGCTTAAAATATGCTTGCAATTATAGGAATAAAACTCACCATATATGCCAACGCGTTTCGGCCCACCAATAGGGCCTTTTTCAAGACTTTTTCAAGACTTTTCTTTTTTCACAGGTATTGGATTTTCTATTTTTTCACAGGATTGTTTATTGGATTTTCTATTTTTTCACAGGATTGTTTTTTGGTTTTTTAGTTTCTCATATTTTTATGAAGCTTATTTTCTATGAAGTTTGTTTACATATTTTTTGATCACTCTTTCTGATATATGACATTTTTGCTTTGTTTTTATTGGATCTTTTACTGTTGGAACACTTTTTATTATTATCACAATATTGGATCTACATACGTACTTTTGGATTGACTTTTGGATCACGAGGACATTTTAATTTATTTATATAGATTGTTTTTCATTGGATTTTTGACACATATATTTTTCATTTCTTATTTTTTATTGACATTTCCATATACTTTTTTCACCGGATTCCCTTCTCACTGGACTTCCAATCTATTGTATTTTTTCTATTTTTTCTATATGTTTTTATACATGTTTGATACATAATTTCCACTGTATATCGCATTGATTTTTACTAGACATCGCACATAGTCACTTATTGTATTTATTGTATTTCATTTATATTACTTTACTGTTTTTACTTTTCTATTTGTCTTTGCATCAACATTAATGGCATTTTTGGATTATTTCTATTGCAATTGGTTTTATTGCAATCGTTTTTATTAAGTATCATTGTCCTTGCATCAATATTAATGCCATTGTTAGATTATTTTTATTGTTATTGTTTTTATTAAGTATCATGGATCCATATACTTTTATGCTTTTTTAACCTGTGATTTTCTGCTGTTATTATATGTGATATTAAACCTGTTAAACTGTATTATTTAAAGATCCCATTATTATACCATGGTAGGATTCTTATAGTGTACATACTGACACTTTTAGTCTATAACCTATAGTGTACAAACTGACACTATTAGTATATACCCTATATTTAGACCTAGCCTTTCATTAGGCGCTCCTAACACACCCCATCCCTAGATGGGGGATTGAAAGAATATTGTACATTAGATATAGGGAAAACGCCCTTTGACATGCCACAATAGAATTACATTACTTAAGCAGATAAACAATTTAGTCTTTCTTATCACTTAGGCGTCTGCTCTCTGGATGTGATTAAACAATGTGAATGTTTATCACTAAACTTAATTACAGTACACAATAGCTGATGCCAGCAACCCTGTCTTTAGAAAATAGCTTCTTAAAGCTGAACAAAGTTAACTCTTTCAGTACTGACAGAAGGGTCTGTCACAAAGCTCAATTGAAAACCAGGTACATGGGCCAGAATAGTAGCGAGCGTACCTGGTAGATATTTGATAACTTGCAAAAGTCATCAGATAGTGCCGAATTTGCATTCGGAACATCTGTAATGATGTAAGCATCGATCTGTGTCGGACTGAAACCGGCGGATCGTATTTTACGTCACAAATTTCAACTTTTTCCGGTCTGTAGGCTTTGATAAATAAGTGGAATCAGGACCTCCACAATTACACTGAGGAATTCCAGCGTATTTGTGGTTGACGGCTTGATAAATAGGCTTCATAGACTGCAGTGCAAAGTAGGTAAGTGCCGGTCTGTGTAGTAGCTAATAAACTATTGGTATAAGGTATACAATAGCTGTAAGAAACAGAATCATTAACAACATTCGTAGCAACCACTGGCCCCCAGGAATACGCCTGATGCGCATTTCACCGTTAACCGGCTTCGTCGAAGGCTAACCCGAGTTGGGAAAGTTCCTCTACCTAAAACATGTAAGTTGGCCAATCGTGGGTGAGTAGAGATACACACCCCTGAGGAAGACCAATTACATTAGCCTGGATACTATTGGGTGTACCAATATTATGTGTTAAGAGACAGCCAATCAGGTATAAACCACGAACATCATAGTAAACATTGCCAAGTGATCCAATTAAGACACAGAAAAAAAAAAAAACATGTGTACAGTCATTGCTGTGAATAGCACCAAACAATGCACAAACAGCACCTTAATTCCCTAATTCCCTTTTCATCTCAGGGTTTATGGTGACCGGTGGGATAGAGGAGACTGCCTTCCTCTCAGCATTCCAATGAAAAGAGTATCCACAGCACCAAGTAAAATGAAAGGTGTTTATTCAGGTACAAAAAATAAAAAATGCAACGTTTCGGGATCCATTCCCTTAATCATGCATAGGTTCAACAGGTGTGTGCACATGCTTTATAGGGGAAAGAATTAACCCTTTACTATCAATTGAACATTACTTGTATTATAGCATCAACTAGTGGAGAATAGGAATCATTACATTTTATTAATTAAAACTATTTATTTTGATGCCTGTAAAATAAAAATAAATCCTAAAATAGCTACAATGTAATTATTAATTATATTGTAGCTATCTTAGGGTTTATTTTATAGGTAAGTATTTAGTTTTAAATAGGAATTATTTAGTTAATAATAGTAAATTTATTTAGATTTATTTAAATTATATTGAAGTTAGGGGGGTGTTAGGGTTAGACTTAGGATTAGGGGTTAATAACTTTATTATAGTGGCAGCGGTGTGGGGGGGGCAGGATAGGGGTTAATAAATATAATGTAGGTGGCGGTGGGCTCCGGGAGCGGCGGTTTAGGGGTTAAGCATTTTATTTAGTTGCGGCGGGGTCCGGGAGCGGCGGTTTAGGGGTTAAGCATATTATTTAGTTGCGGCAGGGTCCGGGAGCGGCGGTTTAGGGGTTAAACATTTTATTTAGTTGCGGCGGGGTCCGGGAGATTCAGTTTAGGGGTTAATAAGTATAAAGTAGGTGGCAGCGGTGTAGGGGGGACAGATTAGGGGTGTTTAGACTCGGGGTACGTTAGGGTATTAGGTGTAGACATTTCCCATAGGAATCAATGGGATATTGGGCAGCAGCGAACATGAACTTTCGCTGCTGTCAGACTCCCATTGATTCCTATGGCATCCGCCGCCTCCAGGGCGGCGGATTGAAAACCAGGTACGCTGGGCCGGAATAGTGCCAAGCGTACCTGGTAGGATCTTGATTACTAGCAAAAGTAGTCAGATTGTGCCGAACTTGCGTTCGGAACATCTGGAGTGAAGAAACCATCGATCTGTGTTGGACTGAGTCTGGTGGATCGTATGTTACATCACTATATTCTACTTTTGCCGGTCTCTAGCCTTTAATAACTAAGGCGAATCAGGCTCGCCACAAATACGCTGTGGAATTCCAGCGTATTTGTGGTTGACAGCTTGATAAATAGAGGCCAAAAGCTTAATTGTTGTTGAGGTCAATCCTCTTTTTTAGATTCAGTTTTTGCAGCAACCTAGCGTTTTGGTTTGTACCAGTCTGTGTGGTGTCTCTTATTTGACCATAACTACTGGTACTCCTTACCATGTTTATTGTAAGTTTTAATGCACACACTGTTTGATACATCTTTTTATTTATTAGTAATAAATGTTAAGTTTTATATTTTTTCACCTTTGTTGGGATTTCCCTTGCCAACAATAGTAATTGTAACACTTCAGACAGCATGTTGCCTGCTTCAATCCAATGCTCATCCCTCGGTAGCACAATGCATGGAAGTAGTAGGTCTGATGTTTGCGGCATCACATGCTATAACGTTTGCTCGCTTACATCTGAGACCACTACAGTTGTCTGTTGCAGGTCAACCGCCTGGATGCCCAGACGAGAGGGAGTCTTACGTGGTGGCAATCCCCAACTTCAGTGAATTGGGAAGCAGATTTCCTGAGCAGACAAGCTCTCCACTCCGGGGGGTTCTAGAAATAACTTGCAGATGGGGTGTTTCTGATATAGACCTGATGGCTTCTTGCTTCAATACCAAGCTGCAGAGGTATGGATCGAGGTCCAGGGATCCTCAGATGGAGTTAGTGTATGCTCTAGTGGTCCTGTGGAACTTCTCCCAAATTTATTTGTTTCCACTGATTGTTCTCCTGCCCAGAGTGGTCGCACGGATCAAGCAGGAAGGAATACCAACTATTCTGATAGCCCCTGCGTGGCCACGCAGGACTTGGTACACATACCTAGTGAACATGTTGTCTGCTCATCCTTGGCGGTTACCTCTTCGTCAGGACCTATTGACTCAGGGCCCGTTCTTTTATCAAAACCTAGATACTCTGAGGTTGACTGCCTGGAGATTGAACAGTTCATTTTGGATCAGAGAGGATTCTCTAAGCCTGTCACCCGGGGCAACTACTACAAGGTCTGGAGGACTTATCTCCACTAGTGTGACCAGCGAGGATTCTCTTGGCGTAAAGACTCTGCGTATCCTACAGTTTCTCCAGGAGGGCCCGGAGAAGGGCTTGTCGAACAGTTCTATCAAGGGTCAGATGTCTGCCCTGTCTGTTTTGTTTCACAAGAGGTTGGCTAGTTTACCTGATGTTTAGGAGTTTGTTCAGGCATTGGTCAGAATTCGAACTGTGTTCAAATCTGTTGCTCCACCATGGAGCCTAGATTTAGTGTTAAAAGTTCTTCAGCGGTCTCTGTTTGAGCTTCTACATGCAGTTGATATTAAGTTACTCACTTGGAAAGTGTTGTTTTTTTGTTGTTGGCTATTTCCTCTGCTCGCAGTGTGTCAGAGCTTTCGGCCCTAATGTTTGATCCTCCATATCTGATGATCCATCAGGATAAGGCTGTGTTGAGGACTTGACCAGGTTTTCTTCCCAAGGTGGTTAGTACCCACAACATCAATCAGGAGATTGCGGTTCCTTCAATCTGTCATCCTCCAAGGAAAGGTGCATAATTTGGATGTGTTCAGAAAGTTTAAGTTCTAACTTCACACTATTAAGGAGTATTGTCAATTTTGTTCCTTATTCATGCAAGGGGCAGAAGGCCTCAGCTGTCACTCTTTTTCCTTTTGGTTGAAAAGTCTGATTCGCATAACTTACAAGGAAGCAGGTCAAGAATTACAGCACATTCTACTCGTACGTTGTCTACTACTTGGGACTTCAAGAATGAGGCCTCAGTTGAACAGATTTGTAAGGCTACAACTTGGTCTTCATTACACACATTCACAAAGTTCTATAAATATGATGTTTTTGCCTCAACAGAGGCTTACTTCACAAACTCACCTTTTCCTCTTTCTGACCACCACCTCCTCACTTGTACCATCACCTCCCTCCCTACAACTCTCCCTCCTTCTACCCCCAAAACTAAACTTCACAGAAGAATCAAGTCATTAGATCAGCAACAGCTCGCTAGCTCTTTTGAACCTCTTCTCTCTTCCATCCCCTCCTTTTCCTGTCTTGATGAATCCATCTGCCACTATAACTCCACCCTTACATTGGTCCTTGATAACCTGGCCCCACCTACCATAGCTTGGAAAACATACACTCATCTTCAGCCCTGGCATACTCCTCTGACACGGTACCTACGCAGATGTTCCCGTACTGCTGAGTGACACTGGAGGAAATCTCAGAGTCTGCTGACTTTCTTCACAATAAGTTCATTTTGAACTCTCACTATTCTGACCTTAATCTATATAAGCAACACTGCTTCTCTACTCTTATCTCTACTCTTTCTTCAAACCCAAAACATCTGTTCTCCACATTCAATACCCTTCTCCGCCCACTCCCACCACAACTTTTCTCTCAGCCCAAGATTTTGCCAACTACTTCAACAACAAAATCGACTCCATCAGAACTGAAATCAGCTCTCAACATATTACCGGTCTCCCGCCCCCTCAAAAGCTCACAATCATCCAAACCCACATAGCAATAAATTTAGCTCTTTTGCCCCTGTTACAGAGGATGAAGTTTCTGCCCTTATACTATCCTCTCACCGCACTACCTGTCCCCTCGACCCCATCCCCTCACAACTACTCCCCTCTCTCTCTTCTACCCTTACCCCTATACTCACACACATCTTCAACCTCTCCCTCAGCACTGGTATAGTTCCCACATCTCTTAAACATGCATTAGTCACACCTATCCTCAATAAACCTTCTGTCGACCCAACCTCCCCATCCAACTACCGTCCTATTTCCCTACTACCTCTTGCCTCAAAGCTTCTTGAAAAGCTAGTAGATGCACATCTATCTCATTTCCTTACATTAAACTCCCTCCTTGACCCACTGCAATCTGGATTTTGCCCCCTTCACTCAACAGAGACAGCAATTGTTAAGGTTACCAAAGACCTACTTACAGCAAAATCAAAAGGCCACTTCTCTCTACTTATCCTCCTTGATCTGTCTTCTGCAGCCTTTGATACTGTCGAAAACCCTCTTTTGCTCTATACCCTCCAATCCTTCAGCATTTGTGACACAGCTCTCTCTTGGTTCTCTTCCTATCTGTCTAACTGTACCTTTAGTGTAGCCTTCTCTGGGGTATTTTCTCCCCCGTTACCTCTTTTTGTTGGGTTACCACAAGGCTCTGTCCTTGGTCCCCTTCTCTTTTCAATCTACACGTCCTCACTAGGTTCCTTAATAAAGTCCCACAGGTTTCATTATCATTTGTATGCCAACCATACCCAAATATACCTCTCTCCACCAGAATTATCTCCTTCCTTGCTAACCCGTGTCACTAACTGTCTCTCTCATATCTCATCTTGGATGTCCTCTCACTACCTCAAGCTAAATCTCTCCAAAACTGAGCTCCTTATTTTCCCCCTTCTTCAAAAATCTCCACCCCCATGTCTCTATAACTGTTGACAACTCCATCATTACCCCAACCTCACATGCCCGATGTCTTGGGGTCACACTTGACTCAGATCTTTCTTTCACTCCTCACATTCAGTCCTTGGCTAAAGCCTGCCACCTTAAAAACATCGCTAAAATTAGACATTTCCTTACACAAGACACAACAAAGATTTTAATTCACTCTCTCATCCCTTCCTGCCTCGACTACTGCAACTCTATCCTCTCTGGTATCCCTAGCTTCCGCCTAGCTCCTTTACAATCCATAATGAATGCCTCTGCCAGGCTCATCTTCCTTGCACGTCGCTCTTCATCTGCTGCACCTCTCTGCCAATCCCTTCACTGGCTTCCTCTTGCCTCCAGGATTAAACACAAAATTCTCACTCTGGCACACAAAGCCCTCAATTGCATTGCTCCCTCCTACATCTCAGACCTTGTCTCCAGATACTCTCCCTCCCGCCCCCTTCGCTCCGCTCATGATCTCCTACTCTCTTCCTCTCTTGTTACCTCCTCACATTCCCGTCTACAAGATTTCTCAAAACTGACTCCCATCTTATGGAAATCTCTTCCTCGCTCCACAAGAATCTCCCCTAGTTTTCAAAGCTTCAAGTGCTCCCTGAAGACTCTACTATTCAGGGATGCTTATAACCTACACTAACCTTCCTATCTCCACTGCTATCCCCTAAAACCCCATAGCATGTAAGCCTATGAGCCCAGCTGTTTGTAGTTCACCTTCAAAAGAGCTGACTACCACAGTGCAACTCTCAGCAGGACCCTTCACCCATTTGATCCCTGTAATCATTTTTTATATACTATCCTCTCACCTTACTACCTGTCCCCTCGACCCCATCCCCTCACAACTACTCCCCTCCCTCTTTGCTACCCTTACCCCTATACTCACACACATCTTCAACCTCTCCCTCAGCACTGGTATAGTTCCCACATCTCTTAAACATGCATTAGTCACACCTATCCTCAAAAAACCTTCTCTCAATCCAACCTCCCCATCCAACTACCATCCTATTTCCCTACTACCTCTTGCCTCAATGCTTCTTGAAAAGCTAGTAGATGCACGTCTATCTCATTTCCTTACATTAAACTCCCTCCTTGACCCACTGCAATCTGGATTTCGCCCCCTTCACTCAACAGAGACAGCAATTGTTAAGGTTACCAAAGACCTACTTACAGCAAAATCAAAAGGCCACTTCTCTCTACTTATCCTCCTTGATCTGTCTGCAGCCTTTGATACTGTCGACCACCCTCTTTTGCTCTATACCCTCCAATCCTTCGGCATCTGTGACACAGCTCTCTCTTGGTTCTCTTCCTATCTGTCTAACCGTACCTTTAGTGTAGCCTTCTCTGGGGTATTCTCTGCCCCGTTACCTCTTTCTGTTGGGGTACCGCAAGGCTCTGTCCTAGGTCCCGTTCTCTTCTCAATCTACACGTCCTCACTAGGTTCCTTAATAAAGTCCCACAGGTTTCATTATCATTTGTATGCCGACTATACCCAAATATACCTCTCTGCACCAGAATTATCTCCTTCCTTGCTAACCCGTGTCACTAACTGTCTCTCTCATATCTCATCTTGGATGTCCTCTCACTACCTCAAGCTAAATCTCTACAAAACTGAGCTCCTTATTTTCCCCCTTCTTCAAAAATCTCCACCTCCGTGTCTCTATAACTGTTTACAACTCCATCATTACCCCAACCTCACATGCCCAATGTCTTGGGGTCACACTTGACTCAAATCTTTCTTTCACTCCTCACATTCAGTCCTTGGCTAAAGCCTGCCGCTTCCACCTTAAAAACATCGCTAAAATTAGACATTTCCTTACACAAGACACAACAAAGATTTTAATTCACTCTCTCATCCTTTCCTGCCTCGACTACTGCAACTCTATCCTCTCTGGTCTCCCTAGCTTCCACCTAGCTCCTTTACAATCCATAATGAATGCCTCTGCCAGGCTCATCTTCCTTGCACGTCGCTCTTCATCTGCTGCACCTCTCTGCCAATCTCTTCACTGGCTTCCTCTTGCCTCTAGGATTAAACACAAAATTCTCACTCTGGCACACAAAGCCCTCAATTGCACTGCTCCACCTACATCTCATACCTTGTCTCCAGATACTCTCCCTCCCGTCCCCTTCGCTCCGTTCATGATCTCCTACTCTCCTCCTCTCTTGTTACCTCCTCACATTCCCTTCTACAAGATTTCTCAAGACTGACTCCCATCTTATGGAATTCTCTGCCTCGCTCCACAAGAATCTCCCCTAGTTTTAAAAGCTTCAAGTGCTCCCTGAAGACTCTACTATTCAGGGACGCTTACAACCTACACTAACCTTCCTATCTCCACTGCTATCCCCTAAAACCCCATAGCATGTAAGCCTATTAGCCCAGCTGTTTGCAGTTCACCTTCAAAAGAGCCGACTACCACAGTTCAACTCTCAGCAGGACCCTTCACCCATTTGATCCCTGTAATCATTTTTTATATACTATCCTCTCACCTCACTACCTGTCCCCTCGACCCCATCCCCTCACAACTACTCCCCTCCCTCTTTGCTACCCTTACCCCTATACTCACACACATCTTCAACCTCTCCCTCAGCACTGGTATAGTTCCCACATCTCTTAAACATGCATTAGTCACACCTATCCTCAAAAAACCTTCTCTCGATCCAACCTCCCCATCCAACTACCGTCCTATTTCCCTACTACCTCTTGCCTCAATGCTTCTTGAAAAGCTAGTAGATGCATGTCTATCTCATTTCCTTACATTAAACTCCCTCCTTGACCCACTGCAATCTGGATTTCGCCCCCTTCACTCAACAGAGACAGCAATTGTTAAGGTTACCAAAGACCTACTTACAGCAAAATCAAAAGGCCACTTCTCTCTACTTATCCTCCTAGATCTGTCTGCAGCCTTTGATACTGTCGACCACCCTCTTTTGCTCTATACCCTCCAATCCTTCGGCATCTGTGACACAGCTCTCTCTTGGTTCTCTTCCTATCTGTCTAACCGTACCTTTAGTGTAGCCTTCTCTGGGGTATTCTCTGCCCCGTTACCTCTTTCTGTTAGAGTACCGCAAGGCTCTGTCCTCGGTCCCATTCTCTTCTCAATCTACACGTCCTCACTAGGTTCCTTAATAAAGTCCCACAGGTTTCATTATCATTTGTATGCCGACTATACCCAAATATACCTCTCTGCACCAGAATTATCTCCTTCCTTGCTAACCCGTGTCACTAACTGTCTCTCTCATATCTCATCTTGGATGTCCTCTCACTACCTCAAGCTAAATCTCTCCAAAGCTGAGCTCCTTATTTTCCCCCTTCTTCAAATATCTCCACCTACGTGTCTCTATAACTGTTGCCAACTCCATCATTACCCCAACCTCACATGCTCGATGTCTTGGGGTCACACTTTACTCAAATCTTTCTTTCACTCCTCACATTCAGTCCTTGGCTAAAGCCTGCCGCTTCCACCTTAAAAACATTGCTAAAATTACACATTTCCTTACACAAGACACAACAAAGATTTTAATTCACTCTCTCATCCTTTCCTGCCTTGACTACTGCAACTCTATCCTCTCTGGTCTCTCTAGCTGCCGCCTAGCTCCTTTACAATCCATAATGAATGCCTCTGCCAGGCTCATCTTCCTTGCACTTCGCTCTTCATCTGCTGCACCTCTCTGCCAATCTCTTCACTGGCTTCCTCTTGCCTCTAGGATTAAACACAAAATTCTCACTCTGGCACACAAAGCCCTCAATTGCACTGCTCCACCTACATCTCATACCTTGTCTCCAGATACTCTCCCTCCCGTCCCCTTCGCTCCGTTCATGACCTCCTACTCTCCTCCTCTCTTGTTACCCCTCACATTCCCTTCTACAAGATTTCTCAAGACTGACTCCCATCTTATGGAACTCTCTGCCTCACTCCACAAGAATCTCCCCTAGTTTTAAAAGCTTCAAGTGCTCCCTGAAGACTCTACTATTCAGGGACGCTTACAACCTACACTAACCTTCCTATCTCCACTGTTATCCCCTAAAACCCCATAGCATGTAAGCCTATGAGCCCAGCTTTTCGTAGTTCATCTTCATCGTAGTTCAACAGTGCAACTCTCGGCAGGACCCTCTACCCATTTGATCCCTGTAATCATTTTTTATATACCACCCATGTTCATAGTGCTGCGGAACCTGTTGGCGCTCTACAAATACCTGATAATAATAATAATAAGGGTTCTACAAGCGGTGGTGCCTAGTACTTAGGACTGCCTTCCCTATTTTTCCCTCCCGAACACTTGTGAACTCCACAGCTTGGGTATTGGTTTCCCATAAGTTAAGAATGTTCTTGTGGACTCTCAATGCAAATAGAAGGAATATAACATTGATGCTTACCTGATAAATTAATTTCCTTCTTGGCAGTGAGAGTCAATGAACAAAAAGTGAAAGAATCCGGAGGTAATTAAAACATTCAAATTTATTGGAAAAAATAAAACAAGAGGCAAAGTGACCCATATTAACAAACATAACCCAGCGTGTCCGCCGGATCAGCTGCAAATTTCAACTGGATTCCGTAGTCATAGCATGCTGGATCATTTAAACACCAAATCCTTTTCTCATTGGCTAAAATCAAGACACAAAGCGATCCCCCATTGGAGTAATGTAACTAGCAATTAAAGCTAGAGTCAAAGTAGAAGTAACAGTATCAGAACTTGTGATTCCCTTTAAGCTGACATATAGGGGCCTAGTTATCAAGCCGTCAACCTCAAATACGTTGGAATTCCACAGCGTATTTGTGGCGAGGCTGATTCGCCTTAGTTATCAAAGGCTACAGACCGGCAAAAGTAGAATTTTGTGACGTAAGCTTCGATCCGCCGGACTCAGTACGACACAGATCGATTCTTACGTCACTCCAGATGTTCCGCACACAAGTTCGGCACAATCTGACTACTTTTGCTAGTTATCAAAAAACTAGCAGGTACGCTCGGCACTTTTCCGGCCCAGCGCACCTGGTTTTCAATCCGCCGCCCTGGAGGCGGCGGATCCCATAGGAATCAATGGGAGTCTGACCATAGCGAAAGTACAAGTTCGCTGCTGCCAGACATCCCATTGATTCCTATGAGAGCTGTCTACACCTAACACCCTAACATGTACCCCGAGTCTAAACACCCCTAATCTACCCCCCCCCTACACCGCCGCAACTAAATAAAGTGTTTACCCCCTAAACCGCCGCTCCCGGAGCCCACCGCCACTATAATAAATATGTTAACCCCTAAACCGCCGCTCCCGGAGCCCACCGCAAGCTACTCTATACATATTAACCCCTAAACCACCGCTCCCTGACCCCGCCGCAACTATAATAAATGTATTAACCCCTAAACCGCCGCTCCCGGACACCGACACAACCTATATGATACCTATTAACCCCTATCCTGCCCCCCCTATACCGCCGCCCTCTATAATAAAGTTATTAACCCCTATACTGCTGATCCTGCACCTCGCCGCAACTAAATAAATAGTTTAAACCCCTAAAACGCCGCTCCCAGACCCTGCCGCAACCTATATTAAATTTATTAACCCCTAATCTGCCCCCCCTACACCGTCGCCACCTATAATACATTTTTTAACCCCTATCCTGCCCCCCACTACACCGCCACCATTGTAATCAATTTATTAACCCCTAAACCTAAGTCTAAGACTAACCCTAACACCCCCTAACTTAAATATTAATTAAATAAATCTAAATAATATTTCTATTATTAACTAAATTAATCCTATTTAAAACTAAATACTTACCTTTAAAATAAACCCTAATATAGCTACAATATAAATAATAATTATATTGTAGCTATGTTAGGATTTATTTTTATTTTACAGGTAACTTTCAATTTATTTTAACTAGGTACAATAGCTATTAAATAGTTAACTATTTAATAGCTTACCTAGCTAAAATAAACAGAAATTAACCTGTAAAATAAAAACTAACCTAAGTTACAATTACACCTAACACTACACTATACTTTAATAAATTATTCCTATTTAAAACTAAATACTTACCTGTAAAATAAACCTTAAGATAGCTACAATGTAATTAATAATTACATTGTAGCTATCTTAGGATTTATATTTATTTTACAGGCAACTTTGTATTTATTTTAGCTAGTTAGAATAGTTATTAAATAGTTATTAACTATTTAATAACTACCTAGCTAAAAGAAATACAAAATTACCTGTAAAATAAATCCTAACCTAAGTTACAATTAAACCTAACACTACACTATCATTAAATAAATTAAATAAATTAAATACAAATAACTACAATTAAATACAATTACATAAACTAACTAAAGTACAAGAAATAAAAAAAGCTAAGTTACAAAAAATAAAAAAATAAGTTACAAACATTTAAAAAACTATTACAACAATTTTAAGCTAATTACACCTAATCTAAGCCCCCTAATAAAATAACAAATGCCCCCAAAATAAAAAAAAATTCCCTACCCTATTCTACATTAAAAAAGTTCAAAACTCTTTTACCTTACCAGCCCTTAAAAGGGCCTGTTGTGGGGCATGCCCCAAAGAATTCAGCTCTTTTGCCTGTAAAAGAAAAATACAACCCCCCCCAACATTAAAACTCACCACCCACATACCCCTAATCTAACCCAAACCCCCCTTAAAATAACCTAACACTAATCCCCTGAAGATCATCCTACCTTTAGTCGTCTTCACTCAGCCGAGCCACCGATGGAACTGAAGAGGAGATCCGGAGCAGCAGAAGTGATCCTCCAAGGGGCGCTGAAGAAATCTTCCATCCGATGAAGTGATCCTCCAGGCAGCGCTGAAGAAGTCTTCTATCCGGGCGATGTCATCTTCCAAGCGGCGCTGAAGAAGTCTTCTATCCGGGTGATGTCATCTTCCAAGTGGGGTCTTCAATCTTCATCCCGCCGACGCGGAACATCCTTCTTTCCCGCCGGACTACCGACGAATGAAGGCTCCTTTAAGGGACGTCATCCAAGATGGCGTCCCTTCAATTCCGATTGGCTGATAGGATTCTATCAGCCAATCGGAATAAAGGTAGGAAAAATCTGATTGGCTGATTGAATCAGCCAATCAGATTGAGCTCGCATTCTATTGGCTGATCAGATTTTTCCTACCTTAATTCCGATTGGCTGATAGAATCCTATCAGCCAATCGGAATTGAAGGGATGCCATCTTGGATGACGTCCCTTAAAGGAGCCTTCATTCGTTGGTAGTCCGTCGGGAAAGAAGGATGTTCCGCGTCGGCGGGATGAAGATTGAAGATTGAAGACCCCGCTTGGAAGATACAAAATACAGAGTTACCTGTAAAATAAAAATAAATCCTAAAATAGGTACAATGTAATTATTAATTACATTGTAGCTATCTTAGGGTTTATTTTACAGGTAAGTATTTAGTTTTAAATAGGAATAATTTATTTAAGAATAGTGTAGTGTTATGTGTAATTGTAACTTAGGTTAGTTTTTATTTATTTAGTTGCGGCGAGGTGCGGGATCAGCAGGATAGGGGTTAATAACTTTATTATAGAGGGCGGCGGTATAGGGGGGGCAGGATAGGTGTTACTAGGTATAATGTAGGTTGCGGCGGTGTCCGGGAGCGGCGGTTTAGGGGTTAATACATTTATAAGAGTTGCGGCAGGGTCTAGGAGCGGCAGTTTAGGGGTTAATACATTTATTATAGTTGTGGCGGGGTCTAGGAGCGGCGGTTTAGGGGTTAGTAACTTTATTTAGTTGCGGGGGGCTCCGGGGGCACCGGTATAGGGGGTAGAACAGTGTAGTTTAGTTTGAGTGCTTAGTGACAGGCTAGCAATAAAGCTGTCAAAAAGCCGAATAGCAGCGAGATTGGATGAGTGATAACTCTCACAGTCCGCTGCTCATCGCCCCGTACTTGGTGCGCGGCTTTTTGACAGATTTATTGATAACTTAGGCGAAATTTTTCAGGTCCGCGGCAGCGAAGGTAGGCGAGCTTAGGCGGGCGTATTGGGCCGGCGAAGGCAGGAAAGTAGACGCGTTGATAACTACCCCCCATACTGTACATATACAAATTAATGCACAAAGTTAACATATGTGTTCGTGCATATCACCCTTTTAAGCAAAATGTTTGGACAGTTTAAGCCAAATCTTCATATTAAATAGAGCAAACTTCTAATGCTAGCTTGCTATGCTTACATCCACCTTTCAGAGCGTAGTCACCCTTAATACATTTAGTGAACATACAACATGCATAGAACTGCAGCAACTGCTATGTCCTTTCCAATAAGCAGCTTCAGTGTACAGTGGGTAGTTGACATATTAAGCTACAATACTGGCATCAAAATTATTAAAACAATCCTATTAGAAAATACAATTAATAATAAGAATCAAATTATGTTTCAGTCCCTAGATGTCAGAATACAAATACGATTTTTTTGCATTATGCTCAAGCTCAGTTCCTGTTTTAAATTGAAGTATTATCATTTTCCTGTCAATCGGATTGAACTTGAATCTGATTGGCTGATTCAATCAGCCAATCAGATTTTTCCTACCTTAATTCCGATTGGCTGATAGAATCCTATCAGCCAATCGGAATTCGAGGGACGCCATCTTGGATGACGTCCCTTAAAGGAACCTTCATTCTGTGTTAGGACGTCGGAAGAAGAGGATGGATCCGCGCCGGAGGTCTTGATGATGGAGCCGCTCGTCAATGGATGGAAGAAGATAGAAGATGCCGCTTGGATGAAGATGTTTGCCGGTCCGGATCTCCTCTTCTGCCTGGATAGGATGAAGACTTCTGCCCGATGATGGAATTCTTCAGCCGCCGCTTGGATCAAGACTTCAGCCGGAGGATGGACGTCTTCAGCCCCCGCTTGGGCTTGGATCAAGACTTTGGAGGCTCCTCTGGACGGATCGGTGAACCCGGCGTGGTGAAGACAAGGTAGGAAGATCTTCAGGGGCTTAGTGTTATGTTTATTTAAGGGGGGGGTTGGGTTAGATTAGGGGTATGTGGGTGGTGGGTTGTAATGTTGGTGGGGGGTATTGTATGTTTTTTTTTCCAGGCAAAAGAGCTGAATTCTTTGGGGCATGCCCCGCAAAAGGCCCTTTTAAAGGCTGGTAAGGTAAAAGAGCTTTTCTATTTTAATTTTAGAATAGGGTAGGGCATTTTTTTATTTTGGGGGACTTTGTTATTTTATTAGGGGGCTTAGAGTAGGTGTAATTAGTTTAACATTGTTGTAATATTTTTCTAATGTTTGTAAATATTTTTTTATTTTTTGTAACTTAGTTCTTTTTTATTTTTTGTACTTTAGTTAGTTTATTTAATTGTATTTATTTGTAGGTATTTTATGTAATTAATTTATTGATAGTGTAGTGTTAGGTTTAATTGTAGGTAATTGTAGGTAGTTTATTTAATTAATTTATTGATAGTGTAGTGTTAGGTTTAATTGTAACTTAGGTTAGGATTTATTTTACAGGTAATTTTGTAATTATTTTAACTAGGTAGCTATTAAATAGTTCTTAATATTTCTTGTACCTGGTTAAAATAAATACAAGGTTGCCTGTAAAATAAATATTAATCCTAAAATAGCTACAATATAATTATAATTTATATTGTAGCTATATTAGGGTTTATTTTACAGGTAAGTATTTAGCTTTAAATAGGAATAATTTATTTAATAAGAGTTAATTTATTTAGTTAGATTTAAATTATATTTAACTTAGGGAGGTGTTAGTGTTTGCAGATTAGGGGTACATAGGGATAACGTAGGTGGCGGCGATGTGCGGTCGGCAGATTAGGGGTTAAACATTTTTAATAGAGTGGCGGCGATGTGGGGGGCCTCGGTTTAGGGGTGCATAGGTAGTTTATGGGTGTTAGTGTACTTTAGAGCTAAAATAAAGAGAAATTAACCTGTAAAATAAAAACTAACCTAAGTTACAATTACACCTAACACTACACTATACTTTAATAAATTATTCCTATTTAAAACTAAATACTTACCTGTAAAATAAACCTTAAGATAGCTACAATGTAATTAATAATTACATTGTAGCTATCTTAGGATTTATATTTATTTTACAGGCAACTTTGTATTTATTTTAGCTAGTTAGAATAGTTATTAAATAGTTATTAACTATTTAATAACTACCTAGCTAAAAGAAATACAAAATTACCTGTAAAATAAATCCTAACCTAAGTTACAATTAAACCTAACACTACACTATCATTAAATAAATTAAATAAATTAAATACAAATAACTACAATTAAATACAATTACATAAACTAACTAAAGTACAAAAAATAAAAAAAGCTAAGTTACAAAAAATAAAAAAATAGGTTACAAACATTTAAAAAATATTACAACAATTTTAAGCTAATTACACCTAATCTAAGCCCCCTAATAAAATAACAAATGCCCCCAAAATAAAAAAAAATTCCCTACCCTATTCTACATTAAAAAAGTTCAAAGCTCTTTTACCTTACCAGCCCTTAAAAGGGCCTGTTGTGGGGCATGCCCCAAAGAATTCAGCTCTTTTGCCTGTAAAAGAAAAATACAACCCCCCCCCAACATTAAAACTCACCACCCACATACCCCTTAATCCCCTGAAGATCATCCTACCTTTAGTCGTCTTCACTCAGCCGAGCCACCGATGGAACTGAAGAGGAGATCCGGAGCAGCAGAAGTGATCCTCCAAGGGGCGCTGAAGAAATCTTCCATCCGATGAAGTGATCCTCCAGGCAGCGCTGAAGAAGTCTTCTATCCGGGCGATGTCATCTTCCAAGCGGCGCTGAAGAAGTCTTCTATCCGGGTGATGTCATCTTCCAAGTGGGGTCTTCAATCTTCATCCCGCCGACGCGGAACATCCTTCTTTCCCGCCGGACTACCGACGAATGAAGGCTCCTTTAAGGGACGTCATCCAAGATGGCGTCCCTTCAATTCCGATTGGCTGATAGGATTCTATCAGCCAATCGGAATTAAGGTAGGAAAAATCTGATTGGCTGATTGAATCAGCCAATCAGATTGAGCTCGCATTCTATTGGCTGATCAGATTTTTCCTACCTTAATTCCGATTGGCTGATAGAATCCTATCAGCCAATTGGAATTGAAGGGATGCCATCTTGGATGACGTCCCTTAAAGGAGCCTTCATTCGTTGGTAGTCCGTCGGGAAAGAAGGATGTTCCGCGTCGGCGGGATGAAGATTGAAGATTGAAGACCCCGCTTGGAAGATACAAAATACAGAGTTACCTGTAAAATAAAAATAAATCCAAAATAGGTACAATGTAATTATTAATTACATTGTAGCTATCTTAGGGTTTATTTTACAGGTAAGTATTTAGTTTTAAATAGGAATAATTTATTTAAGAATAGTGTAGTGTTATGTGTAATTGTAACTTAGGTTAGTTTTTATTTATTTAGTTGCGGCGAGGTGCGGGATCAGCAGGATAGGGGTTAATAACTTTATTATAGAGGGCGGCGGTATAGGGGGGGGCAGGATAGGTGTTACTAGGTATAATGTAGGTTGCGGCGGTGTCCGGGAGCGGCGGTTTAGGGGTTAATACATTTATAAGAGTTGCGGCAGGGTCTAGGAGCGGCAGTTTAGGGGTTAATACATTTATTATAGTTGTGGCGGGGTCTAGGAGCGGCGGTTTAGGGGTTAGTAACTTTATTTAGTTGCGGGGGGCTCCGGGGGCACCGGTATAGGGGGTAGAACAGTGTAGTTTAGTGTGAGTGCTTAGTGACAGGCTAGCAATAAAGCTGTCAAAAAGCCGAATAGCAGCGAGATTGGATGAGTGATAACTCTCACAGTCCGCTGCTCATCGCCCCGTACTTGGTGCGCGGCTTTTTGACAGATTTATTGATAACTTAGGCGAAATTTTTCAGGTCCGCGGCAGCGAAGGTAGGCGAGCTTAGGCGGGCATATTGGGCCGGCGAAGGCAGGAAAGTAGACGCGTTGATAACTACCCCCCATACTGTACATATACAAATTAATGCACAAAGTTAACATATGTGTTCGTGCATATCACCCTTTTAAGCAAAATGTTTGGACAGTTTAAGCCAAATCTTCATATTAAATAGAGCAAACTTCTAATGCTAGCTTGCTATGCTTACATCCACCTTTCAGAGCGTAGTCACCCTTAATACATTTAGTGAACATACAACATGCATAGAACTGCAGCAACTGCTATGTCCTTTCCAATAAGCAGCTTCAGTGTACAGTGGGTAGTTGACATATTAAGCTACAATACTGGCATCAAAATTATTAAAACAATCCTATTAGAAAATACAATTAATAATAAGAATCAAATTATGTTTCAGTCCCTAGATGTCAGAATACAAATACGATTTTTTTGCATTATGCTCAAGATCAGTTCCTGTTTTAAATTGAATTATTATCATTTTCCTGTCAATCGGATTGAACTTGAATCTGATTGGCTGATTCAATCAGCCAATCAGATTTTTCCTACCTTAATTCCGATTGGCTGATAGAATCCTATCAGCCAATCGGAATTCGAGGGACGCCATCTTGGATGACGTCCCTTAAAGGAACCTTCATTCTGTGTTAGGACGTCGGAAGAAGAGGATGGATCCGCGCCGGAGGTCTTGATGATGGAGCCGCTCGTCAATGGATGGAAGAAGATAGAAGATGCCGCTTGGATGAAGATGTTTGCCGGTCCGGATCTCCTCTTCTGCCTGGATAGGATGAAGACTTCTGCCCGATGATGGAATTCTTCAGCCGCCGCTTGGATCAAGACTTCAGCCGGAGGATGGACGTCTTCAGCCCCCGCTTGGGCTTGGATCAAGACTTTGGAGGCTCCTCTGGACGGATCGGTGAACCCGGCGTGGTGAAGACAAGGTAGGAAGATCTTCAGGGGCTTAGTGTTAGGTTTATTTAAGGGGGGGGGGGGGTTGGGTTAGATTAGGGGTATGTGGGTGGTGGGTTGTAATGTTGGTGGGGGGTATTGTATGTTTTTTTTTCCAGGCAAAAGAGCTGAATTCTTTGGGGCATGCCCCGCAAAAGGCCCTTTTAAAGGCTGGTAAGGTAAAAGAGCTTTTCTATTTTAATTTTAGAATAGGGTAGGGCATTTTTTTATTTTGGGGGACTTTGTTATTTTATTAGGGGGCTTAGAGTAGGTGTAATTAGTTTAACATTGTTGTAATATTTTTCTAATGTTTGTAAATATTTTTTTATTTTTTGTAACTTAGTTCTTTTTTATTTTTTGTACTTTAGTTAGTTTATTTAATTGTATTTATTTGTAGGTATTTTATGTAATTAATTTATTGATAGTGTAGTGTTAGGTTTAATTGTAGGTAATTGTAGGTAGTTTATTTAATTAATTTATTGATAGTGTAGTGTTAGGTTTAATTGTAACTTAGGTTAGGATTTATTTTACAGGTAATTTTGTAATTATTTTAACTAGGTAGCTATTAAATAGTTCTTAATATTTCTTGTACCTGGTTAAAATAAATACAAGGTTGCCTGTAAAATAAATATTAATCCTAAAATAGCTACAATATAATTATAATTTATATTGTAGCTATATTAGGGTTTATTTTACAGGTAAGTATTTAGCTTTAAATAGGAATAATTTATTTAATAAGAGTTAATTTATTTAGTTAGATTTAAATTATATTTAACTTAGGGAGGTGTTAGTGTTTGCAGATTAGGGGTACATAGGGATAACGTAGGTGGCGGCGATGTGCGGTCGGCAGATTAGGGGTTAAACATTTTTAATAGAGTGGCGGCGATGTGGGGGGGCCTCGGTTTAGGGGTGCATAGGTAGTTTATGGGTGTTAGTGTACTTTAGAGCACAGTAGTTAAGAGCTTTATGAACCGGCGTTAGCCCAGAAAGCTCTTAACTCCTGACTTTTTTCTGAGGCTGGAGTTTTGTCGTTAGAGTTCTAACGCTCACTTCAGCCAAGACTCTAAATACCGGCGTTAGAAAGATCCCATTGAAAAGATAGGATACGCAAATGGCGTAGGGGGATCTGCGGTATGGAAAAGTCGCGGCTGGAAAGTGAGCGTTAGACCCTTACCTACAAGACACTAAATACCAGCGGTAGCCCAAAACCAGCGTTAGGAGCCTCTACCGCTGGTTTTGACGGCTAACGCAGAACTCTAAATCTAGCCGTAAATGTATTAAGGGTGAATACGCTCTGAAAGGTGGATGTAAGCATAGCAATCTAGCATTATAAGTTTGCTCTATTTAATATGAAAATTTGGCTTAAACTGTCCAAACTTTTGCTTAAAAAGGTGATATGCACGAACACATATGTTAACTTTGTGCATTAATTTGTATATGTACAGTATATGTCAGCTTAAAGGGAATAAAAAGTTCTGATACTGTTACTGTTACTTCGACTCTAGCTTTAATTGCTAGTTACATTACTCCAATGGGGGATCGCTTTGTGTCTTGATTTTAGCCAATGAGAAAAGGATTTGGTGTTTAAATGATCCAGCATGCCTGCACCGGATCAAGCTATGAATATGTCAGTATATAGCAGGATTACAATACAATTTATTTAATAATTATTCTTTAAAATAACCTCCAATTAAAATGCATATACGAAACAATTTAAAATCAATATTTATTCCTAAATTCTTTAGATTAGTTAAAATTTATGAACACATTGAATTATATTTATAGAAACCAGATTATGAATCAAATGTTACACACTTAAATTGTTACAATATTCTATACAAAGATCATAAAAAATATACCTTTACAATTTACCTTATTCACAATGAATCGCATTAAAATATCACAATAAAATACCAGAATATGGACCGCTAACTTTAACAGTGCCTATTTGAACAATATAACAAGATACTTTAAAAGCCAATTTCATGCCAATTTATCTGAGCTGAAATAAATCCTATTTAGCTACAATAAGACAATTTCTAAAATGTATATATATTTGCAAATATAAATTACTAAATATGACTAGTTAAACTACACAGGACTATGAACATGAGCTTAAAATACAAATTATGCCCTTTTAAAATTACTAACTACAATCTAGTTGTAGTTACCAAATATCTTTGATTAAAATATAAAAAATATAGAACAAAAGTAATCAGCTCTTTTACCAGCCCTTAAAAGGGCTTTTTGCGGGGCATTGCCCCAAAGTAATCAGCTCTTTTACCTGTAAAAAAAAGAAATACAATACCCCCCCACAACATTACAACCCACCACCCACACACCCCTACTCTAAAACCCACCCGATGCCGCCTTAAAAAAACCTAACACTACCCCATTGAAGATCACCCTACCTTGAACTGTCTTCACCCAGCTGGGCACCACTGGTCATCCGATGGGGCAGAAGAGGACATCCGGACCGGCAGATGTCTTCATCCTATCCGGGCAGAAGAGGACATCGGGACCGGAAGACATCTTCATCCAAGCGGCATCTTCTATCTTCCTCCATCCGACGAGGAACGGCTCCATCTTGAATGAATATTCCTTTAAATGACATCATCCAAGATGGCGTCCCTCAAATTCTGATTGGCTGATAGGATTCTAGCAGCCAATCGGAATTAAGGTAGGAAAAATCCGATTGGTTGATTTAATCAACCAATCGGATTGAAGTTCAATCTGATTGGCTGATTGGATCAGCCAATAGAATACGAGGTCAATCCTATCAGCCAATCGGAATTCGATGGACGCCATCTTGGATGACGTAATTTAAAGGAATATTCATTCGTCGTTAGTCCGTCGGCCGAGAAGGATGTTCCACGCTGGAGGTCTTCAAGATGGAGCCGTTCCTCGTCGGATGGATGAAGATAGAAGATGTCGCTTGGATAAAGATGTTTCCGGTCCGGATGTCCTCTTCTGCCCGGATAGGATGAAGACTTCTGCCGGTCCGGTTGTCCTCTTCTGCCCCATCGGATGACCAGTGGTGCCCGGCTGGGTGAAGATGGCTTAAGGTAGGGTGATCTTCAATGGGGTAGTGTTTTAAGGGGGGATCGGGTGGGTTTTAGAGTAGGGGTGTGTGGGTGGTGGGTTGTAAATGTTGGGGGGGTATTGTATTTCCTTTTTTTACAGGTAAAAGAGCTGATTACTTTGGGGCAATGCCCCGCAAAAAGCCCTTTTAAGGGCTGGTAAAAGAGCTGATTACTTTGGGGCAATGCCCCGCAAAAGGCCCTTTTAAGGGCTATTTGTAATTTAGTGTAGGGTAGGGAATTGTATTATTTTGGGGGGCTTTTTTATTTTATAAGGGGGGTTAGATTAGGTGTAAATAGATTAAAATATTATAATTTCTTTTTTATTTTATGTAATTTAGTGGGGTTTTTTCATAATTTATTTTATTTTATTTAATTGTATTTAATTGTAGGTAGTTTAGGTAATTCATTTAATTAAAGAGTAGTGTTAGGTGTAATTGTAACTTAGGTTAGGGTTTATTTTACAGGTACTTTTGAATTTATTTTAGCTAGGTAGTTATTAAATAGTTAATAGCTATTTAATAACTATTCTACCTAGTTAAAATAAATACAAAGTTGCCTGTAAAATAAAAATAAATCCTATAATAACTATTAGTTATATTGTAGCTATATTAGGGTTTATTTTATAGGTAAGTATTTAGTTTTAAATAGGAATAATTTATTTAATTCTAGTAATTTTATTTAGATTTATTAAAAAGAGATTTCAGTTAGGGGGGTGTTAGGGTTAGGGTTAGTCTTAGGTTTAGGGGTTAATACATTTAATATAGTAGCTGCGACATTGGGGGCGGCAGATTAGGGGTTAATAATTGTAGTTAGGTGGCAGCGACGTTGGGGGCGGCAGATTAGGGGTTAATAAATATAATGTAGGTGTCGGCGATGTTAGGGGCAGCAGATTAGGGGTTCATAGGTATAATGTAGGTGGCGGCGGTGTCCGGAGCGGCAGATTAGGGGTTAATAATATATTTCAGGTGGCGAGGATGTCGGGGGGGGGCAGATTAGGGGTTAATAAGTGTAAGGTTAGGGGTGTTTAGACTCGGGGTTCATGTTAGGGTGTTAGGTGTAGACTTAGAAAGTATTTTCCCATAGGAAACAATGGGGCTGCGTTAGGAGCTGAACGCTGCTTTTTTGCAGGTGTTAGGTTTTTTTCAGACAGCTCAGCCCCATTGTATCCTACGGGGAAATCGTGCACAAGCACGTTTTGCCAGCTTACCGCTACCGTAAGCAACGCTGGTATTACAGGTAGAAGTGGCGCAAAATTTGCTCAACGCTCACTTTTCTGAGGCTAACACAGCCATTTAGAAAACTTGTAATAACAGCGTTGTTTAAAGTGTGCGCTGGAAAAAAAGGCTCGTTAGCAATGCAAGTTTTTACCGACAAAACTTGTAATCTAGCCGTAAGTATATTTCTAGTAATCATATTAATAAGCAGCTCACTGTTAACCATCCTTTTTCACAGAATCATATCATTCAACATCCTGGCTTTGTATTGTATCTTAAATGAATACAGTATATTTCATGCTTCTAAGAATTTTGAATGCATAAAAAAACAGATGTAGGTCTGAAATGAAAGAAATAATGTTGTTAAAACTGTCAAACATTTATACATCTATTAATGCAGCTATTATTCAATACAGCAGACATTTATGCAATATAGTATGTTTCAGACCAATACATTCTCCCTCTATGACTTGTAGTTCGGATCTAGGATGGCACGCTCACAACTGATTAATATGGACCCATTTATCCATAAAAGTATCCTTTTTAGGTATCCTAATTTTATAGGCGACTGGAGATATTTTTTTAGTTGCAGCAGTTGCAGCCTTTTCTAAGTTCCTTTGAGCAAATGCAAAGGCATATTGTAGGTGCTTCCTTAAGTTTTCCACATATTGATGCATATTTGCAGCATTTATCAAGTTCTTGTCTGATGTATGGTACAGTAGATGCTGAGGTAGAACCATTCTTCTACCAGTCATCAATTCAAAAGGTGTCATCTTAGTAGCACTACTTGGAGTTGCTCTTAATGCCATTAGGAATAGAGGAAATTTTACATCCCAGTCTTTACCTGTTTCACTCACAAAAGTTTTGAGGATTTTCACAATGGACTGGTTGTAACGCTCTACACCACCACTTGAGGCAGCTCTATATTCAATATTAAGGGTTTTTTTTACCCCTAGTATTTTCCACATTTTGGTCATCACTTCACTAGTGAAGTGGGTTCCCCCGATCGGATTAGATTCTCTGGGGTAAACCAAATCTGGAAAATATGTGGTTGATGAGCATTTCTGCGCATGTTTCAGCACTATTGTTAGGTGCACTGATGCATTCTACCCATATAGTGAAAAGGCATGTCACTGTCAACATGTATTTATTACCTCTTGATGACCTTGTTACTGGACCAATAAAATCAATTTGTATATCTGACCATGGCATTACCATCCCCCTTTTCTGCAATGGCACTCTATGCGTTGGTGCAGTGGGTTGGATTTGTGAACAGAGTAAACAACCTTGACAGTAGGTATGAACATCCTTCAACATAAGTGGCCAAAAGGCATAATCACGTAATATTTCATACGTTAATTTGGCGCCACGATGACCAGATGTGGGAGCATCATGGGCATGATGAAACATGAGACCTCTGAACTTTATAGGTACCAGCCATTGCTGGATACCATTTTTGGAGGTTCTAATTAACAAACCATCCTGTAACTTGAATTGTGATCTGGATTTCATGAAGATTCTATGATCTTTCTTGCCAATACCGTCCTCTTTTGGGATGGGGTTGTTCTCAGGATATTCTATGTGTTTATAGAAGATGCCTACAATGGGGTCTTCCTTTTGGCTAGTGATCAGGTCCTCACTAGGAGAATCCTGACTCCATTGTACCAGGTTAGGCTCACTTTGTTGTTTAGCCTGGTTTCTGGTTATGGCTTCTACCTGAATTGCACCCATTAAGTGGTCAATATTGAGGAGTTCTTCATTTATGGCTCGTTGTTTGGCTAATGAATCTGCAAGATCATTGACTTCCTTATCAGGACCTAGAACCCTGGAATGACCCTTGGTCTTCTTCCAGTGTATGGTTAACCCATTGGTCACCTTTAGATTATCAATTTTGCAGAACAACTTGCCATGCTTGACTGGTTTGTTGTTAGTTTTCTGCAAGCCATTTCTTTTCCAAGTTGGCAGGTATTCAACAAAACTGTCACGCACGTAATTTGAGTCAGTAATGATCACAAATTCATGAATACCGTGTTCAATAGCCATCTCAATGGTTTTTAGAACAGCAGTTAGTTCTGCAACTTGACTGCATCTTGGTCCAATGTTGAAACCGCAAATTTAGGTGTGTATAGATACAGCGCCTGGACCCACTATTACCTGTGGCTTTGAACAGAGGCTACCTAGCTAGCCAATGAATGAATAGATGTGTATGTGGTATGTTCAAAGTGCCTGAAAAGGCAAGGTGTTGTATATTAAAATCTATGTCTCTGGTGGTATGATGAAAGGGCTGATGGTTAATTCAAAGTAGTAAGTGAGTATGATTGAATTATAAAAGAGATAGATTATTTAATACATATGATAATTTGCTTACAATCAATGGTATGTGTCCATACTAGACTAGTTTAATATAAATCTTAAAACCATTCAACAGCTGCTGAACAAATGACAAATGTTTTTACAGTAAGGGATTATACTTATTGGAACAGCCAATAGAATGCGAGCTCAATCCTATTGGCTGATTGGATCAGCCAATAGGATTGAACTTCAATTCTATTGGCTGATTGCATCAGCAAATAGGATTTTTCCTACCTTAATTCCGATTGGCTGATAGGATTCCATCTTGGATGATGTCACTTAAAGGAACCTTCATTCTTCAGTCGCCGTCAGATGGAAGAGGATGCTCCGCGTCGGATGTCTTCAAGATGGACCCGCTCCACTCCAGATGGAAGAAGATAGAAGATGCCGCCTGGATAAAGACTTCTGCACCTCTGGATGTCCTCTTCTCCCTGGATAGGATGAAGACTTCGGCCCCTCTGGAGGACCACTTGTGCCCGGCTGGGTGAAGACATCTCAAGGTAGGGTGATCTTCAAGTGGGTAGTGTTAGGTTTTATTAAGGGGGTATTGGGTGGGTTTTAGAGTAGGGTTGGGTGTGTGGGTGGTGGGTTGTAATGTTGGGGGGGTATTGTATTTTTTTTACAGGTTAAAGAGCTGATTACTTTGGGGCAATGCCCCGCAAAAGGCCCTTTTAAGGGCTATTTGTAATTTAGTGTAGGATAGGGAATTTTATTATTTTGGGGGGCTTTTTTATTTTATCAGGGGGATTAGATTAGGTGTAATTAGTTTAAAAAAATTGTAATTTCTTTTTTATTTTCTGTAATTTAGTGTTTGTTGTTTTTCGTAATTTAGTTTATTTAATTTAATTGTAATTAATTGTAGTTAATTTAGGGATTTAATTTAATTATAGTGTAGTGTTAGGTGTAATTGTAACTTAGGTTAGAATTTATTTTACAGGTAAATTTGTATTTATTATAGCTAGGTAGTTATTAAATAGTTAATATCTATTTAATAACTATTGTAACTAGTCAAAATAAATACAAAGTTGCCTGTAAAATAAAAATAAAAATAAAGATGGCTACAATATAATTATTAGTTATATTGTAGCTATCTTAGGGTTTATTTTATAGGTAAGTATTTAGTTTTAAATAGGAATAATTTAGTAAATACTAGTAAATTTATTTAGATGTATTTAAATTATATTTAAGTTAGAGGGGTGTTAGGGTTAGACTTAGGTTTAGGGGTTAATAACTTTATTATAGTGGCGGCGACGGCGGCAGATTAGGGGTTAATAAATTAATATAGTTGCAGTGACGTTGGGGGTGGCAGATTAGGGGTTAATAACCATTAATATAGATGTCAGCGATGTTGGGGGCGACAGATTAGGGGTTCATAGGTATAATGTAGGTGGCGGCGGTATCCAGAGCAGCAGATTAGGGGTTAATAAGGTTATGCAGGTGGCATCGATGTTGGGGTCGGCAGATTAGGGGTTAATAAGTGTAAGATTAGGGGTGTTTAGACTCGGGGTTCATGTTAGGGTGTTAGGTGCAGACGTAAAATGTATTTTCCCATAGGAAACAATGAGGCTGCGTTAAGAGCTGAACGCTGCTTTTTTGCAGGTGTTAGGTTTTTTTTCAGCCAGCTCTCCCCCATTGTTTCCTATGGGGAAATCGTGCTACCGTAAGCAGCGCTGGTATTGAGGTGAGATGTGGAGCTAAATTTTGCTCAACGCTCACTTTTTAGAGGCTAACGCCGGGTTGGAAAAAGCCTGTAATACCAGCGCTGATTGTAGGTGAGCGGTGAGTTGGAACTGAGCGTTAGCACCGCAAAGCCTTACCGACAAAAACTCGTAATCTAGGTGATAGATTTTAATATACAACACCTTGCCTTTTCAGGCGCTTTGAACATACCACATACACATCCAATGTTGAAACTACAGAAATGTTTGGGAATCCATTGGCCCAAGTAATACCAATGCCAGCGACTAGTCTGCGCTCATTTTCAATAGTGACATGGTAAGAACAACCATCAACATACACCCAAGGTAATGTTTGACAATAGTCCTCATTGTATATTTTATATGGGGAAAGCAATTGTTCCTCCAGGAAATCATCTTCTAATAACTCTTCCCCATGATCCTTGGCAGTACAGTCGTGGTGCTCTGCAAGCCCCTGTGAGACTGGATTCTTTTTATTTTGCTTGTAGCGAATTTCTAAGGGCCAGCCTTGTAAGGAAAGAGTCCACGCTGTTATGCGGCTATTAGACAAATTTCCATCTCTTACTCTCTCACTTTGCAGATATAGCAAAGGCTGGTGGGCCGTTTCTACAATAATTTTCTCGCCCTGTATATAGCTGCGGAAATTTTGTAGAGCCCATACAGTAAATAAGAGGGCTTTTTTGAAATCGCTAAATTTTATTTCTACTGGGGATAGAGTTTTGCTCGCATAAGCAATGACTTTAATTAAATTATCATGCTTTTGGTATAACACAGCACTCATGCTTATATCTGTGTAACCTGTCTCTAAGTAGAAAGGTTTACCACCTTCAGGGTACACTAAGCAAGGTGCTTGAGTGAGTTTTCTCTTCAGCTCTCTGATGGCTGTCTCTTGAGACTCACTCCAGTGCCATTTCACATCGTTCTTTAGAAGAAGTAGTAGTGGTTTAGCTAATTCTGCATAATTATCAATACATTTGTGAGAATAATTTGTCATACCCAGGAATGATTTCAATTCCTTAAAGTTACTTGGGTTTTTAGAATTTATTATAGCTTCCACCTTTTTCTTCTGAGGATTTAGCCCTTCAGAAGTAACGTCATGTCCCAAGAAGTTTACACGAGTTCTGCACCATTGAGCTTTTTGTAGGGAAAATTTGACACCTGCCCTTTTAAGTTGGCTGAGGACATGTTTGAGTTCTGTGATGTGTTTTTCAAAGTCTGTGCTTTTGATTAAAACATCATAAATATAAGATAAGGTCCCCCTTTCCAGTGCATCAGACATAGCCTTATGCATGAATACAGCAAATTCATGCCCTGAATTTATGTATCCAAACGAGAATCTTTGGAATGCATACTGGACCTTTTGGAATGAGAATGCAAGCTTATACTGGTCCTCCTCATGTACCTTTATGGTCCAATATCCCTGTGCACAATCAATGGCAGTGAATATTTTGGATCACTGCATTTGTGCTAGGCACTGGTCAATATATGGCACAAGCCAGCCAGACATGTACACTCTTTTGTCTTATATCAGCACACAAACGCCATTGTCCATTGGGCTTAAGAACACCTAAAATAGGATTGTTATAAGAGCTGTGCACATGTCGGATTATACCCCTTTCTTACAAGTTTCTTATGATTTCCGCAAGAGAATCATATGAGGCTAAAGGAAGTCTGTATTGATTAACAAAGACAGATGGTGCATTGGAATCTGTTTGGATTCTTGCATTGTGCAAGTCTGTAGTACCACAGTCGTAAGAATCCCTACCAAAAATATCCTTGTACTCCATCAGGAATTCTCGTAGCTGTCGGCGTTCATCATCACTGGAATAGCCATTAGCTAAGGAGATTTTCTCTTCGACTATTTGCTGAAATCCAGGAAAGATTTCAGGCTGTCCTATCTCATAGGCTTCTTCCAACCTAGAGGTGAGGTCCCCTTGATTATAATTTACATTGCCCCCATGACTCTGGGTATTGGGGTATTCTTGATCTTTGATTGGCTGATCAAATACTAGAGAGGCTTCTTCAATTTTACAGATGCCTTCCTCTGAGCTGAAGGGATAAATAGACTGAATTGTAAATAGTCCCTCTGGCATAGATGCAAAGGATTGTTCTATTAATTGTTCTTCAGTTAAGTATCCTTCAGGTATTAGCCTAATTACATTATTCTGGAATCCAAAAGTGTAATAAGTGGATTCCAGAGCATATCCTATGGTAGTTCCCTTGGATAAGGTTATATCTTGTGGGGTCATGTTATGCACAATAATATGTATTGTAATAGTTCCAATATTTACCAGAGGAGTATGGGTCATTGTTATACCCAGATCTTGCATTCTATGGGAGAAGCATATTAGTGTTTCAGAAGTTTTTAATTTCTGACCTCTTTTTTTTTTTTTGTAAGGATAAGAGGAATTTATCAGCCCCAGCAGGGATTACAACATTGTTAGATACCTGCATATTCACAGCATATGTCAATTGCTGGTTTGATTTCAGGGCAGCATTTTCATCTTGAAATACTTCAGGGTCCCCTTTTAACCTGCTCCAGATGCAAGAGTTAATCAAATCTATTTGTATAGCATATCTATGTCAGAGATCGTTGCCAATATATATTTGATTATGGGGAGTATTTAAAACTAAAAACAGGTGCTTCGCTGATTTATTACCTATAGAGATAGATAATAAGCACTTAGCTGTGAGGTTATAGCTTTCAGATCTGTCATCCAGGTCTTGGACACAGTGGTCTTGGGAAGAAAGATATGTAATCACTTTAGGTTCAGCTATCTGCACTAACAGGCCTTCACTTATATAGCTAGTTTCCTGTTTTAAGTTCAATTTAGCATACTTGGTTTTACCAAGGTCATGCACTTGCATAGGGATAAATAGATCATCCTTAACTCTCGCAATTTCGGCAAGGAATTGTGAATGAACTCCCTCTTTAGGGGATTTAGGGCCCCCTTGTGGAGGTAGATGGTTAATATATCGCTATCTAAGGAAATATTTGCTATCTTCCCAGGTGAAATTTTAAAAGTATTACCATCAGAGCCACTAAAAGGAGTCTGATCATCTATTTGTAGGATAGTGATCTCAGGTATAGAGTCAGTCCTGAAATGAATCTCCACAGCATCTGGCTTCTCTTCCACCACGTGAGAGTTATGTCGGGTGTGAGATATACTGTAGCGCTCATGATTAATAGGCCTTTTTACTTGTGACCAAATTACATTATTTATGCAATCAATTATGGTGCTTAATCGCTTCAGGAGATCACTACCAATTATCAAACTAACAGTTGGCAGATCCACTATTCCCCAGCCTTAGTTTTAACCATGCCGTACCGTAGACTTTGAGAGAGTCACCCCCAACACTTATTAGTGAACCATCAAATTCTTTTATTTTAGGTTTGTGGGGTGTTAGCTCATTTAGCTGTGTGTAGTACCTGTGGGATACAATAGTTGCCTGAGACCCAGTATGAATTAATCCCATGATAGGGTTAGTAACAGAAGCCTGGAGTTCAGTACATACATAATATCTTCCTGCAGTTTCTACCATTTCACACATACAATTAGCATGATATCATATCTGTGGGCTTCGCCACGTTTTACCTGTATTCACCACGTTACCTGATGCCAAAGAAACTTCATTCTTACCAGTCCATCCCTCTGTAATAGGGTCGACAGGGTTCCTGTGTACCGCATCTGTTGGAATAAGGTTATGAGACAACTGCAAAGAAAAATGTTTGTTAGAGCTTCCAGGCTGAGGTGGCTCGTCATCACAGCTAAACAATCCATTTTTGGGCTGTGGGGAGAGAACATGATTAGTACCATTATTGTCATTTATCATTTCATTTGGTATATCTATCCCCCCCTCTCTCAGGTAATACTGTAGTATTTATGACTGTGCCTGTGGCCCACTGCTGGCCACTGGCTGTACCCTTAAAAAAGGATTATTAGGGTGCTGAGCCGTAAAAGCTTGACTCATATTAGTAAATAGTGTACATAATTGACTAACTTGCGTACTGAGTTGGCCCACTTGAATGGACAAGCTGTTTTTACCCATGGACCGATTTTTTGATGTCCCAGGGTACTGATTCCTGGATCCTTGGGATCTCTCAGAATCATAGCTATTTCTCCTATTTTGACGCGGTTGTTTTTTTGGTTCAACTTGTTCAGCGTTAGTATCTTGGGGAGCACTATTTACTTGGGGTGTCTGGTTACCCTGAGAGTATTTTTGCCCCTTTTGGTATTTATTTTTACGGGGATACCGATAACCTTGTGAGTATTCATGTCTTTGGGGATAATTATTTACCTGGGTATGCCCCCCATTTAGTGTATATTATCTCTGTACCTCAGCCTGTGTTGGGGGAGGGGCAGAGTTAAAACTTTGTGGGGATGGCCTGTTTTCTCGGGCCACCTCAGCATAGGTTTTCTCTTTAGACTCCAAATTGAGGGGGCTAGGTGACACCCTAGTTTCTGCCAAAATTTTCATATCCTTTAGTGAAGCAAAGAATTTGTGATGTTTACCCTCAAATACCCAGGGCAAAAATGCAATTTTTGACTGCTAACTAGTAACATTCATTATGGATAAAGCATTTTCATAAGTCACTAAGGGGTCAATTATAGAATTGGTTCCCTTGTTGGAAAACTTAGGTACTGCACCACTTAAAAATTTAATTATTTTAGGGGTGTCATATATCTTATTAGATGTATCTTGGGCTTTCCTAGGGACCTTATTTTTGGGGCTGGAGCGCCCCCTATCTGTCCTATATTTACTAAGGGGATATCCCCTACGTACATTAGTACTACGTGGGCTTTTGGGTAGCAAGCTCCGCCCTCTGACTCACTACTAGAGCTTCCCTCCCCCTCCTCTGAGGTATAGCAGTTTCCTGAATTTATAACATGAGGTGACTGTCTATTTGGGAAGTGTATTTCTGACCCAATGGGGGTCCTTTGTTTAAATTCTTCCCTAAAGTTCTGCAGTTCACTTCTGATCACTTCTTTAAGGGATTTAGAATTATCTGCATTATCCTCATTGCTACTAGAGGGGTTTTCATTATGACGATACAGCCTTTTTAAACCACTTAACTCTCTTTCGGCTAGATTTAGAGTTTTTTGTCGGTAACGACCCGCGTAGCTAACGCTGGCTTTTTTCTGGCCGCTCCTTTAAAATAACTCTGGTATTGAGAGTCCATATAATGTCAGCGTTAGGCTCCAAAAAAGGAGCGTAGAGCATATTTAACGCAGAGCATATTTAACGCAGCTCAAACAATGGGGCTGTTTGAGCTGAAAAAAAACCTAACACCTGTAAAAAAGCCGCGTTCAGCTCCTAACGCAGCCCCATTGTTTGCTATGGGGAAACACTTCCTACGTCTGCACCTAACACTCTAACATGTACCCCGAGTTTAAACACCCCTAACCTTACACTTATTAACCCCTATTCTTCCGCCCCAACTATCGCTGACCCCTGTATATTATTTTTAACCCCTAATCTGCTGCTCCGTAAACCGCCGCTACTTACATTATCCCTATGTACCCCTAATCTGCTGCCCCTAACACCGCCGACCCCTATATTATATTTATTAACCCCTAATCTGCCCCCCACAACGTCGCCTCCACCTGCCTACACTTATTAACCCCTAATCTGCCGACCGGACCTGAGCGCTACTATAATAAAGTTATATCACGTCTCTAGGGGGTGCCCCCAGAGGCGGCACCCCCTAGAGACGTGATAGTGAGGATCAATAACTACCAGATAAAGGAAAACATTATGACAGCTGCAAGAGAGAAGCGACCGATTCAAAAAGATGGCGTAACATTACAGTTTTATGCCGATTTATCCACTAGCACTCTTAGCAGAAGGAAAGAACTTTCATCACTCACAAGACACCTACAAGACAGGAATATCACTTACAGATGGGGTCATCCATTTCATCTGGTGGCGATATGGAAGAATAGAAGAGCAGTATGCACATCGCCTTCAGAAATGGGAGACTTCTGTAAGAAGCTTGAAATCCCCCCACCTCCTGGAGATTTAGAGGTAGGTCGGGCCAAAACTGCACCACCTATGAACCGTTCTGCACCATTGCCTCAACGTAGGGAATGGCAGACGGTCAAGGCCAAGAAAACAAATCAATCTTCTCTGAACTCTGGAGCCCAGATGGGCTGATAAAGACTAACCAAGATACCTGATCTTAGTGGTAAGACCAATGTTTGAATGTTAGAAGTTCAAATGTGAAATTGTATAAATAGGTTTGCTTTATAGTTTACTTGTTTAATGACCCCAGGTTGGGATATGTTGCTATATATTATCAAATGTGAAGATAACAAGAAGCAACCTGATATATAATATCCTCATAAGGTTCTCTCTTGCAGTTAGGGATTTAGAAATAATATATTATTTGGTGAATGGTAAGAAATAATTTAAAAAAAAAAATACCTAGTGGGTTGATTAGATTCCACATGGAATTTAATAGTCATTCCTCCTACGAGTATTTTAACAAGTTAAAAGTTATATATGTTTATTTTACTAGGATTCAATATGTTAGGTTAATTGTTATTTTTTCTAGGCAGAGACAACTACATAGACAGGTGGACATTGGGAACAAGAACATAGGGAGACTACAAAATAAAAGATGACAGAAACACATATCCACATTATATCCCAAAATGTCAAGGGGTTTAATGGGCAGTATAAGAGATCAATAGCTTTTAGAGATATAATACAAAAAAAGGGGGAGATATTAGGCCTCCAAGAGACCCATTTTAAAAAGGGCTCAATCCCCAAGAGTATTCATCGTAACTTCACACAATCTTACCATAGTGTTCATAATAGGAAAAAGATCAATGGAGTAAGCATTCTGATTCATAACAACATACCGTTTAAACTAATAGAACAGACAAAAGATTCAGAAGGCAGATTTCTAGCGATCAGCGGCATTCTTTATAATCAAACTGTGACACTGGTGAACATCTACGCCCCCAACCACAAGCAGGCAGCCTTCTTTGCCTCCTTAATCAAACAAGTACAAGACATTCACAAAGGGCAACTGATTGTTCTAGGAGACTTTAATTTACCTATATGCCCTAAATTAGATAGCACAAACCCAAATATACATACGACAAAACGTACCCTTAAATCCGTGTGGAATTTTATCAAATTATTTGGCCTACATGACCCATGGAGAGTAGCAAACCCTGAGAAGAGAGATTACACTTTTTTCTCAAACCCCAATAAATCATACTCCAGAATTGATTTTATTTTATTAGATCATATAATTTTGGCACACACGCTAGAATCCAATATATCCCACGCAGCATGGTCTGACCATTCGATGGTTAGATGCAGCCTCAAATGGCCATCAGCCCCCATGAAAGACTTTATGTGGCGGCTAGACGATTCTCTCTTATTAGATCCATTGATACAAACAACTATTGAACAAGAATTGAAAGACTATTTCCATCATAACACTCAGGGAGAGGAAACCCCAACGACAATTTGGGAATCCCATAAAAGCTATGTTAGGGGTATTTTAATTAAACTGAGAGCTATAAAAAACAAGCGTCTAAGGGAGGAATTTCACCACTTAGCTAAAGACCTTGAGCATCTAGATTATTTACATAAGCACAACCCTTTAGATGATAATATATTACAACAGCTAAAATTCTATAGATCCAAAATGTCATCTCACTTACACTTGAAAGCACATAGCATAGCATATAAACTAAAACAAAAATATTACTTTAATGCTAATAAACCAGGGCGAATGCTAGCCAGATCTCTGAAGGCTAAAATATCTAAAAATTTTATTCACTCAATAAATAACCCCACAGGAGAAAAAGTTGAAGATACAAAACAGATAGGCGACATATTTAAAAATTACTATCATATGCTGTACAATATTTATCCCAATAGGCCACGAAATGAACATAATATTGATTGTCAAAAGTATCTGGAGAATGTTCAAGTTCCCCAGCTCACCGAGACAGATGGCGAGAAATTACAATCACCAATTAGTGATAATGAAGTGCTTGAAGCCATCAAATCACTGAAAAATGATAAAGCCCCAGGCCCAGATGGGTTTACAGGATCATATTATAAAATATTTGGGCACATTCTCACACCTCACATATTAAATACTTTCCACCAGATTGACAAAGGTGGATTATTCCCGGATACAATGTTACAGGCCTACATAACTGTGCTACCCAAGCCAGGTAAAAAACATAATACACCAGCCAACTTCCGACCAATTTCCTTGTTGAATATTGACCTAAAGATTTTTGCTAAGATTCTAGCTGCCAGGATTAATAATATATTACCGACTCTGATTTCCCCAGACCAGGTGGGCTTTGTACCGCGGAGAGAGGCCAAAGATAACACGATCAAAATACTAAACATCATAGAACATATAAATAGATTTAAGACCCCCTCCGTGTTGCTTTCCACAGATGCTGAGAAAGCTTTTGATAGGTTAGATTGGACTTTCTTGGAAGCATCTCTCCTCAAATTCAATTTCCCACCCTCCTTTATCAATAGAGTAATGGCGTTATACTCTTTCCCTACAGCTCAAATTCGTATTAATGGTACATTATCTGAACAATTTGAAATAAACAATGGAACGAGACAGGGATGCCCCCTTTCCCCACTTTTATTTATCCTCTCATTAGAGATATTAGCGAGTAAAATTAGACACAATGGGGATATAAAAGGCATAGTCATCAATCAAAAAGAATATAAATTATCTATGTTTGCCGATGACGTGCTACTCTCTTTGGCTAACCCACTGAGGTCTCTCTCCGCGGTACAACGTGAACTTCAATCCTATGGCGCAGTTTCCAATTTTTCAGTAAACGCAAGTAAATCTGAGCTCCTACCTATCCACATGGTAGACGAAGATATATCACAGTGTAAAAAACAATATACATACACGGTTCAATCAACCTCTATTAAATATCTAGGAGTACACTTGACGAACAATACAACATCCATGCGTACAGTTAACTATAGTAAACTTGTACATAATATATCGAATCAGGCTTCATCATAGCTCTCAAAAACTAACTCATGGATAGGGCGAATCAACTCAGTGAAGATGATGCTCTTACCAAAAATCCTATACATAATGCAGACTCTCCCACTTTCACACACTCATATGTACATACATAAACTTCAAAAAATATTTTATGATTTCATTTGGAAAAAACGCCCACCTCGGGTCAATAAATCAACAATGCATGCCCCTAAGGAAATGGGAGGACTGGGGGTACCCAACTTATTACTATACCACAAAGCAATATCTTTACAAAGAATAATAGAATGGTGCAGGAATGATCCAGATAATCCCAAACACTGGATACAAATTGAACATGATCTCGTAGGGGTCGACCAACTAGGTGGAGCCTGCTGGACACCTAGACTCATACCAAAAATAGTAGAAAAGGCCACATCTACAGTCCTGTCCACAATGACAGATTGGAAGGATATATGTGATAAGCTTAAAGGCATATCTAGTTCTTATTCTCCTTTAACCCCCATTTTGGCAAATCCAGAATTCAAACTAGGTTTAGAATACAATAGAGGTTCAGCTCGAGACTTAAAGGGATGTATCACTATATCACTAATTACAAATCAAGGGAAACTGAAACCTAGAAATGAATTGGAGAACGTAGGTAACGGGTTCTTTGAGAACTGGCTACACCACCACCAAGTCAATCATTACATATATACACTTAGAAACAGAACCAACCTGATAAGACAGTTGACACCTTTCGAGCAGCTTTGCAGCTGCTCAAATCCACAAAGAAGACTTATTTCCATTACATATAGGCTCCTGATTGCAGCCACATCACCTAAACCACATAACTTTGTAAGGGGATGGGAAAGGGAACTACTGGGGCAACAAGAATCTAAGACATGGGAGAGGTTTTTCCGGAATATAGCCTTTTCATCACATACAACAAACGCTCTAGAGACAAACTATAAGGTATTGGCTAGATGGTATAGGACACCAAGTAGAACAAAATACCTGTTCCCATCAGCCAATGATAGATGTTGGAGGTGTCTCAGAGAATCGGGAACTATGAGTCACATATGGTGGACATGTAATGAGGTAAACACATATTGGAAATGGGTGATAACAGAAATAAATAAAGCACTATCAAGCAACATTACGCCTACCCCATCAGTTTGTTTATTCAATGACCTTCTAGACATAAAATGTATAATTAAAAGAAGCCTAGGTCACATTATGCTAAATACTGCCAAACAGTTAATAGCTTCACACTGGAAACTAACTAACTTACCTACAGTAGACATGTGGAGGGGGAAAGTCCAGGAAGCCCTATCACTAGAAAGATATTTCTATTTTAAATCAAATAGACTAACCTTTTACAATGACATGACATTCTTCTGGGACACATACATGGGGTCAGTGAGAGGACAATAGAATAATATCTATAAAGAATGCCGAAGACTCAAGCTACACAAAATAATTGAATGAAGATATGAGATGTTTTGTGAGTTACAGTAATGGAGTTCCATGAGCTAACGAGCACCAATGTTAAGTTGTAATCTATGAAATAAAAATTATGTACACCCTATGCATAAATACATGTTTACCACCTGAGGATCATGGATCCACGTTGTTAATGCCAACCTTAGTTAGGAAATCTCTGCAGTTTAGTTTATTAATTAATTATATTTTATTTTATTTTATTTTCAATTAGGTACTATTTTTGTTTGTCATATCTTTTGTATTTTGTCGTTAATCTCATCATATCTCAGTCCTGTTGTATAAGGTTTTGCAGCCTCATGGAATGCTCTCTCAGACGACTCTAGAGAGACTATTGGATTTTAATTTTATGAAAGGAGCCCAAACTGAGAATAAACAGGGCAGATATGGACATTCATAATACACGGAACTGTATAAATAATACATAATGCCTAGTACCCATTGTTTGTTTGTTTAAATATGTTGTATATTTTGAAAATTCTAATAAAGATTAATAAATAAAAAATAAAAAAATTAATCGAGTGGCGGCGATGTGGGGGGACCTCGGTTTAGGGGTACATAGGTAGTTTATGGGTGTTAGTGTACTTTAGAGTAGAGTAGTTAAGAGCTTTATGAACCGGCGTTAGCCCAGAAAGCTCTTAACTACTGACTTTTTTCTGCGGCTGGAGTTTTGTCGTTAGAATTCTAACGCTCACTTCAGACACGACTCTAAATACCGGAGTTAGAAAAATCCCATTGAAAAGATAGGATACGCAATTGACGTAAGGGGATCTGCGGTATAGAAAAGTTGCGGCTGAAAAGTGAGCGTTAGACCCTTTTTTGAGTGACTCCAAATACCGGAGGTAGCCTAAAACCAGCGTTAGGAGCCTCTAACGCTGGTTTTCACGGCTACCGCCAAACTCCAAATCTAGGCCTTTGGCTTTGTGCGAGTTGCTTATTTAAATCTTGTATTTGAGCTACTAAACTCTGGTTATATTTTTGTAAGGTGGCCATGTTTTGGGCAAACTCATCAATTTTATTTTCAGCTATATTTAAATTCTCTTTGCATCTGCTTGATGAGCGAATATTATCTTCTAGCCACTGTATTTGCAATTCCTTTTCTATAAAGAGGAGGGACATTTTGTCAATAATGCATATTACAAGGGGCCAGGATTTTAGTATTAACTCATCTCGCTTCTTAGCGTTTTTGCATCTATTAATTTTGAATAATTCTTGGAACAATTCACTTTTTTCATTCCACCTTCTATCATCAATAGCAATATTTTTAGCCTTAATTGCAAGCATATCCATATAATCATTTAAATCACCCGCAATATTACACCTCTTTTTAATGTGGCCTATAACATTCATCTTAAGGATATTGCCCTGAGTGAGGGATAATTTTGGGGAACATATTTCAATACTATGTATAGATTCATTTGATTCACTTCTAGTAACAGACATTATTTTGGCTTAGTATTTGGTTAATTTAAAACGCTAATACAATTTTTACCAACGAGAAAAAAAAATAATCTTAAAATTTGAAAAATTAATAATATTTTTTTTCAAGATAATAATTTCTATTTACTACAAAATATATTATATCAATGTAATAAATTTAATAATCTCAGAAGTACCTCCAAATAATATGTCAGTATATAGCAGAGATAGAATATAATTTATTTAATAATTATTCTTTAAAATAACCTCCAATTAAAATGCATATACGAAACAATTAAAATCAATATTTATTCCTAAATTCTTTAGATTAGTTAAAATGTATGAACACATTGAATTATATTTATAGAAACCAGGGGCACGATCCGATATACGGCGTAGTTTTCGGCACAAGCGAGGGAACCCACGCCGCCCATAGTTTCACCTCGCACATCGGGGTATTACATAAACCCTGACGGCAGTTGCTAAAGTACCGTAAGTCGGATAAACTAGCGATGTCCAGAAATGAGCGTAACTACAAATTTCTGGAGTCGCCAGTGACTTACGGCACTTTAGAAACTGCCTGTGCCTAAAAAAACTAACTAAAATATTAAATCTCCCGTAACTGTCTAACACGCCTCCCAAAAATAGCCCAACACGTATACCCCTATATCCGCAATCCCCCCTCTCACTCCTAATAATAAATGTATTAACCCCTAGACCGACAACCCCCATAACGCAAAAAGCCTAATTATTATCCCCTAAACCGCCATAGCCCACACTGCAATAAACCTATCCTAGTATTAACCCCTAAACCACCGCTTCCGGAGCCCTCCGCCACCTACATTATATGTATTAACCCCTAAACTGCCGCTCCCGGACCCTGCCGCACCTAATTAAAGTGTTTAACCCCTAAACCGCCACTCCCCCCCGCCGACCACCTACTTTAAATTTATTAACCCCTAATCTGACCCCCCTACATCGCCGCCACCTACATTAAATTTATTAACCACTAATCTGACCCCCCTACACCGCTGCCACCTACATTAAATTTATTAACCCCCTAATCTGACCCCCCTACACCGCCGCCACCTACATTAAATATATTAACCTCTAATCTGACCCCCCTACACCGCCGCCACCTACATTAAATTTATTAACCCCTAATCTGACCCCCCTACACCGCTGCCACCTACATTAAATTTATTAACCCCTAATCTTACCCCCCTACACCGCCGCCACCTACATTAAATATATTAACCTCTAATCTGACCCCCCTACACCGCCGCCACCACCAACATTAAATGTATTACCCCCTAAACCTAAGTCTAACCCTAACACCCCCTAAATTAATTATTCTTTAAATAAATATAAATAATAATAATTAACTAAATTATTTCTATTTAAAACTAAATACTTACCTATAAAATAAACCCTAAGATAGTTACAATATAATTAATAATTACATTGTAGCTATTTTAGGATTTATATTTATTTTACAGGTAACTTTGTATTTATTTTAGCTAGGTGCAATAGCTATTAAATAGTTAATAACTATTTAATAGCTACCTAGTTAAAATAATTACAAAATTACCTGTAAAATAAATCCTAACCTAAGTTACAAATACACCTAACACTACACTATCAATACATTAATTAAATAACTTAACTACAATTATCTAAAATAAAATACAATTAAATATACTAAACTATATAACAAAAAACACTAAATTACAAAAAATAAAAAAATATTACAAGACGTTTCATCTAATTACACCTAATCTAAGACCCCTAATAAAATAAAAAAGCCCCCCAAAATAATAAAATTCCCTATCCTAAACTAAATTACAAATAGCCCTTAAAAGGGCCTTTTGTGGGGCATTGCCCCAAAGTAATCAGCTCTTTTACCTGTAAAAAAAAGAAATACAATACCCCCCAACATTACAACCCACCACCCACACACCCCTACTCTAAAACCCACCCAATCCCCCCTTAAAAAAACCTAATACTACCCCATTGAAGATCACCCTACCTTGAGCCGTCTTCACCCAGCCGGGCACCAGTGGTCATCCGATGGGGCAGAAGAGGACATCCAGACCGGCAGAAGTCTTCATCCTATTCGGGCAGAAGAGGACATCCGGACCGGCAGACATCTTCATCCAAGCGGCATCTTCTATCTTCATCCATCCGACGAGGAATGGCTCCATCTTGAAGACCTCCAACGCGGAACATCCTTCTAGGCCGACGACTACCCGACGAATGGCTGGTCCTTTAAATGACATCATCCAAGATGGTGTCCCTCGAATTCCGATTGGCCGGAGGTCTTCAAGATAGAAGATGCCGCTTGGATGAAGATGTCTGCCGGTCCGGATGTCCTCTTCTGCCCGGATAGGATAAAGACTTGTGCTGGTCCGGATGTCCTCTTCTGCCCCATCAGATGACCACTGGTGCCCGGCTGGGTGAAGACGGCTCAAGGTAGGGTGATCTTCAATGGGGTAGTGTTAGTTTTTTTTAAGGGGGGATCTGGTGGGTTTTAGAGTAGGGGTGTGTGGGTGGTGGGTTGTAATGTTGGGGGGGTATTGTATTTCTTTTTTTTTACAGGTAAAAGAGCTGATAACTTTGTGGCAATGCCCTGCAAAAGGCCCTTTTAAGGGCTATTTGTAATTTAGTTTAGGATAGGGAATTTTATTATTTTGGGGGGCTTTTTTATTTTATTAGGGGGCTTAGATTAGGTGTAATTAGATTAAACTTCTTGTAATATTTTTTTATTTTTTGTAATTTAGTGGGGGGTTTTTTGTAATATAGTTTAGTATATTTAATTGCATTTTATTTTAGATAATTGTAGTTAATTTATTTAATTAATTTAGTGATAGTGTAGTGTTAGGTGTATTTGTAACTTAGGTTAGGATTTATTTTACAGGTAATTTTGTAATTATTTTAACTAGGTAGCTATTAAATAGTTATTAACTATTTAATAGCTATTGTACCTAGCTAAAATAAAGTTACCTGTAAAATAAATATAAATCCTAAAATAGCTACAATGTAATTATTAATTATATTGTAGCTATCTTAGGGTTTATTTTATAGGTAAGTATTTAGTTTTAAATAGGAATAATTTAGTTAATAATATTAATATTATTTATATTTATTTAAAGAATAATTAAGTTAGGGGGGTGTTAGGGTTAGACTTAGGTTTAGGGGGTAATACATTTAATGTAGGTGGCGGCGGTGTAGGGGGGTCAGATTAGAGGTTAATATATTTAATGTAGGTGATGGCGGTGTAGGGGGGTCAGATTAGGGGTTAATAAATTTAATGTAGGTGGCGGCGGGGTCCGGGAGCGGCGGTTTAGGGGTTAAACACTTTATTTAGGTGCGGCGGGGACCGGGAGCGGCGTTTTATGGGTTAATACATATTATGTAGGTGGCGGTGGGCTCCGGGAGCGGCGGTTTAGGGGTTAATACACTATATTAGGTATTGCGGTGGGGGATTGTGGTTGACAGGTAGATAGACATTGCGCATGTGTTAGGTGTTTTTTTTTTTTTTTTTTGCAGGCATTTTAGGGAGTTACAGTGCTCCCATACTCAGCGCAAGGCCTGCTATGGGTACATTTTGTGGCAAGGTGAAAATGGAGTAAGATTTCTCCATTTTCGCCACGTAAGGCCTTGCGCTGGATATTGGATACCAAATTGCGCAGGTTTTATATGTTAGTCTATGGGGGAAAAAACTACTTCCGACGGGTGAAATATACGCGCCGCATTTATATGCGGCGCTGCATATAGTATAACAAACCCGCGCAAAAACCGGCGTCGCCGGCTTTTGCGGGCGACACTGCATATCAGATGGGGCCCCAGATTATGAATCAAATGATACACACTTATGCTGTTACAATATTCTATACAAAGATCATAAAATATATACATTTACAATTTACCTTATTCACAATGAATCACATTAAAGTACCCCAATAAAATACCAGACTATGGACCGTTAACTTAACAATGCTTAGTTAGACAATATAACAAAATACTTTAACAGCCAATTTCATGTCAATTTATCTGAGCTGAAATAAATTCTATTTAGCTACAATAAGGCAAATTCTAAAATGTATATATAGTTGCAAACATAAATTACTTAGAACTAAATATGACTAGTTAAAATACACAGGACTATGAACATTAGCTTAAAATACAAATTGTGCCCTTTTAAAATTACTAACTGCAATCTAGTTGTAGTTACCAAACATCTTTGATTAAAATATTAAAAATATAGATCAGTCATACATCACCACATAAACCAATTGAGTGTCTCAGTTTTCTCCGATAAGTCCAATTTCACCTCATACATTAAAAGAGGTATTTTTGGAAGATGGATGAAAGTTAGGCCAGATTTGCTTTATAGAGACTGGATTTCAAAGCAACCGTTTGTCAGTCAAAAAACTCAGCAGCCAAGTTCCCTTTCTTTTCTCTTGCATGATGCTATATCACGTGATATACCCCACCCCTTTTTATTCTAATCATTGGTGAAATTTGGATGCGCTCTTACTGAAACTTGTCTGATAGGCCCCTCGGATGCTTCTCTTTCCATTGGCCCTCGGAGCTTGTTCCTGATTCACTCTGGGATCTGAAGATCTCATAGGCTATTTGGTTTGGCTGTCATACTACTTTTAATCCACTAGGGGGTAGCAGATAACTAAAAATTAAGCTTCATTTTTAATACTGCTAACAGTCGGCAGATTAGGGGTTAATGTTTGAAGTTAGGTGTCGGCGATGTTAGGGAGGGCAGATTAGGGGTTAATACTATTTATTATAGGGTTAGTGAGGCGGATTAGGGGTTAATAACTTTATTATGATAGCGGAGCGGTCCGCTCGGCAGATTAGGGGTTAATAAGTATAGGCAGGTGGAGGCGACGTTGTGGGGGGCAGGTTAGGGGTTAATAAATATAATATAGGGGTCGGCGGTGTTAGGGGCAGCAGATTAGGGGTAAATAAGGAAAATTTAGGTGGCGGTCGGCAGATTAGGGGTTAAAAAAAATTAATCAAGTGGCGGCGATGTGGGGGGACCTCGGTTTAGGGGTACATAGGTAGTTTATGGGTGTTAGTGTACTTTAGAGTACAGTAGTTAAGAGCTTTATGAACCGGCGTTAGCCCAGAAAGCTCTTAACTACTGACTTTTTTCTGCGGCTGGAGTTTTGTCGTTAGAATTCTAACGCTCACTTCAGACACGACTCTAAATACCGGAGTTAGAAAAATCCCATTGAAAAGATAGGATACGCAATTAACGTAAGGGGATCTGCGGTATAGAAAAGTTGCGGCTGAAAAGTGAGCGTTAGACCCTTTTTTGAGTGACTCCAAATACCGGAGGTAGCCTAAAACCAGCGTTAGGAGCCTCTAACGCTGGTTTTTATGGCTACCGCCAAACTCCAAATCTAGGCCTTTGGCTTTGTGCGAGTTGCTTATTTAAATCTTGTATTTGAGCTACTAAACTCTGGTTATATTTTTGTAAGGTGGCCATGTTTTGGGCAAACTCGTCAATTTTATTTTCAGCTATATTTAAATTCTCTTTGCATCTGCTTGATGAGCGAATATTATCTTCTAGCCACTGTATTTGCAATTCCTTTTCTATAAAGAGGAGGGACATTTTGTCAATAATGCATATTACAAGGGGCCAGGATTTTAGTATTAACTCATCTCGCTTCTTAGCGTTTTTGCATCTATTAATTTTAAATAATTCTTGGAACAATTCACTTTTTTCATTCCACCTTCCATCATCAATAGCAATATTTTTAGCCTTAATTGCAAGCATATCCATATAATCATTTAAATCACCCGCAATATTACACCTCTTTTTAATGTGGCCTATAACATTCATCTTAAGGATATTGCCCTGAGTGAGGGATAATTTTGGGGGACATATTTCAATACTATGTATAGATTCATTTGATTCACTTCTAGTAACAGACGTTATTATTTTGGCTTAGTATTTGGTTAATTTAAAACGCTAATACAATTTTTACCAACGAGAAAAAAAAATAATCTTAAAATTTGAAAAATTAATAATATTTTTTTTTCAAGATAATAATTTCTATTTACTACAAAATATATTATATCAATGTAATAAATTTAATAATCTCAGAAGTACCTCCAAATAATATGTCAGTATATAGCAGAGATAGAATATAATTTATTTAATAATTATTCTTTAAAATAACCTCCAATTAAAATGCATATACGAAACAATTAAAATCAATATTTATTCCTAAATTCTTTAGATTAGTTAAAATGTATGAACACATTGAATTATATTTATAGAAACCAGGGGCACGATCCGATATACGGCGTAGTTTTCGGCACAAGCGAGGGAACCCACGCCGCCCATAGTTTCACCTCGCACATCGGGGTATTACATAAACCCTGACGGCAGTTGCTAAAGTACCGTAAGTCGGATAAACTAGCGATGTCCAGAAATGAGCGTAACTACAAATTTCTGGAGTCGCCAGTGACTTACGGCACTTTAGAAACTGCCTGTGCCTAAAAAAACTAACTAAAATATTAAATCTCCCGTAACTGTCTAACACGCCTCCCAAAAATAGCCCTACACGTATACCCCTATATCCGCAATCCCCCCTCTCACTCCTAATAATAAATGTATTAACCCCTAGACCGACAACCCCCATAACGCAAAAAGCCTAATTATTATCCCCTAAACCGCCATAGCCCACACCGCAATAAACCTATCCTAGTATTAACCCCTAAACCACCGCTTCTGGAGCCCTCCGCCACCTACATTATATGTATTAACCCCTAAACTGCCGCTCCCGGACCCTGCCGCACCTAATTAAAGTGTTTAACCCCTAAACCGCCACTCCCCCCCCGCCGACCACCTACTTTAAATTTATTAACCCCTAATCTGACCCCCCTACACCGCCGCCACCTACATTAAATTTATTAACCCCTAATCTGACCCCCCTACACCGCTGCCACCTACATTAAATTTATTAATCCCTAATCTGACCCCCCTACACCGCTGCCACCTACATTAAATTTATTAACCCCTAATCTTACCCCCCTACACCGCCGCCACCTACATTAAATATATTAACCTCTAATCTGACCCCCCTACACCGCCGCCACCACCTACATTAAATGTATTACCCCCTAAACCTAAGTCTAACCCTAACACCCCCTAAATTAATTATTCTTTAAATAAATATAAATAATAATAATTAACTAAATTATTCCTATTTAAAACTAAATACTTACCTATAAAATAAACCCTAAGATAGTTACAATATAATTAATAATTACATTGTAGCTATTTTAGGATTTATATTTATTTTACAGGTAACTTTGAATTTATTTTAGCTAGGTGCAATAGCTATTAAATAGTTAATAACTATTTAATAGCTACCTAGTTAAAATAATTACAAAATTACCTGTAAAATAAATCCTAACCTAAGTTACAAATACACCTAACACTACACTATCAATACATTAATTAAATAACTTAACTACAATTATCTAAAATAAAATACAATTAAATATACTAAACTATATAACAAAAAACACTAAATTACAAAAAATAAAAAAATATTACAAGACGTTTCATCTAATTACACCTAATCTAAGACCCCTAATAAAATAAAAAAGCCCCCCAAAATAATAAAATTCCCTATCCTAAACTAAATTACAAATAGCCCTTAAAAGGGCCTTTTGTGGGGCATTGCCCCAAAGTAATCAGCTCTTTTACCTGTAAAAAAAAGAAATACAATACCCCCCAACATTACAACCCACCACCCACACACCCCTACTCTAAAACCCACCCAATCCCCCCTTAAAAAAACCTAATACTACCCCATTGAAGATCACCCTACCTTGAGCCGTCTTCACCCAGCCGGGCACCAGTGGTCATCCGATGGGGCAGAAGAGGACATCCAGACCGGCAGAAGTCTTCATCCTATTCGGGCAGAAGAGGACATCCGGACCGGCAGACATCTTCATCCAAGCGGCATCTTCTATCTTCATCCATCCGACGAGGAATGGCTCCATCTTGAAGACCTCCAACGCGGAACATCCTTCTAGGCCGACAACTACCCGACGAATGGCTGGTCCTTTAAATGATATCATCCAAGATGGTGTCCCTCGAATTCCGATTGGCCGGAGGTCTTCAAGATAGAAGATGCCGCTTGGATGAAGATGTCTGCCGGTCCGGATGTCCTCTTCTGCCCGGATAGGATAAAGACTTGTGCTGGTCAGGATGTCCTCTTCTGCCCCATCAGATGACCACTGGTGCCCGGCTGGGTGAAGACGGCTCAAGGTAGGGTGATCTTCAATGGGGTAGTGTTAGTTTTTTTTTAAGGGGGGATCTGGTGGGTTTTAGAGTAGGGGTGTGTGGGTGGTGGGTTGTAATGTTGGGGGGGTATTGTATTTCTTTTTTTTTACAGGTAAAAGAGCTGATAACTTTGTGGCAATGCCCTGCAAAAGGCCCTTTTAAGGGCTATTTGTAATTTAGTTTAGGATAGGGAATTTTATTATTTTGGGGGGCTTTTTTATTTTATTAGGGGGCTTAGATTAGGTGTAATTAGATTAAACTTCTTGTAATATTTTTTTATTTTTTGTAATTTAGTGGGGGGTTTTTTGTAATATAGTTTAGTATATTTAATTGCATTTTATTTTAGATAATTGTAGTTAATTTATTTAATTAATTTAGTGATAGTGTAGTGTTAGGTGTATTTGTAACTTAGGTTAGGATTTATTTTACAGGTAATTTTGTAATTATTTTAACTAGGTAGCTATTAAATAGTTATTAACTATTTAATAGCTATTGTACCTAGCTAAAATAAAGTTACCTGTAAAATAAATAATAATAGCTACAATGTAATTATTAATTATATTGTAGCTATCTTAGGGTTTATTTTATAGGTAAGTATTTAGTTTTAAATAGGAATAATTTAGTTAATAATATTAATATTATTTATATTTATTTAAATAATAATTAAGTTAGGGGGGTGTTAGGGTTAGACTTAGGTTTAGGGGGTAATACATTTAATGTAGGTGGCGGCGGTGTAGGGGGGTCAGATTAGAGGTTAATATATTTAATGTAGGTGATGGCGGTGTAGGGGGGTCAGATTAGGGGTTAATAAATTTAATGTAGGTGGCGGCGGGGTCCGGGAGCGGCGGTTTAGGGGTTAAACACTTTATTTAGGTGCGGCGGGGTCCGGGAGCGGCGTTTTATGGGTTAATACATATTATGTAGGTGGCGGTGGGCTCCGGGAGCGGCGGTTTAGGGGTTAATACACTATATTAGGTATTGCGGTGGGGGATTGTGGTTGACAGGTAGATAGACATTGCGCATGCGTTAGGTGTTTTTTTTTTTTTTGCAGGCATTTTAGGGAGTTACAGTGCTCCCATACTCAGCGCAAGGCCTGCTATGGGTACATTTTGTGGCAAGGTGAAAATGGAGTAAGATTTCTCCATTTTCGCCACGTAAGGCCTTGCGCTGGATATTGGATACCAAATTGCGCAGGTTTTATATGTTAGTCTATGGGGGAAAAAACTACTTCCGACGGGTGAAATATACGCGCCGCATTTATATGCGGCGCTGTATATAGTATAAAAAACCCGCGCAAAAACCGGCGTCGCCGGCTTTTGCGGGCGACGCTGCATATCAGATGGGGCCCCAGATTATGAATCAAATGATACACACTTATGCTGTTACAATATTCTATACAAAGATCATAAAATATATACATTTACAATTTACCTTATTCACAATGAATCACATTAAAGTACCCCAATAAAATACCAGACTATGGACCGTTAACTTAACAATGCTTAGTTAGACAATATAACAAAATACTTTAACAGCCAATTTCATGTCAATTTATCTGAGCTGAAATAAATTCTATTTAGCTACAATAAGGCAAATTCTAAAATGTATATATAGTTGCAAACATAAATTACTTAGAACTAAATATGACTAGTTAAAATACACAGGACTATGAACATTAGCTTAAAATACAAATTGTGCCCTTTTAAAATTACTAACTGCAATCTAGTTGTAGTTACCAAACATCTTTGATTAAAATATTAAAAATATAGATCAGTCATACATCACCACATAAACCAATTGAGTGTCTCAGTTTTCTCCGATAAGTCCAATTTCACCTCATACATTAAAAGAGGTATTTTTGGAAGATGGATGAAAGTTAGGCCAGATTTGCTTTATAGAGACTGGATTTCAAAGCAACCGTTTGTCAGTCAAAAAACTCAGCAGCCAAGTTCCCTTTCTTTTCTCTTGCATGATGCTATATCACGTGATATACCCCACCCCTTTTTATTCTAATCATTGGTGAAATTTGGATGCGCTCTTACTGAAACTTGTCTGATAGGCCCCTCGGATGCTTCTCTTTCCATTGGCCCTCGGAGCTTGTTCCTGATTCACTCTGGGATCTGAAGATCTCATAGGCTATTTGGTTTGGCTGTCATACTACTTTTAATCCACTAGGGGGTAGCAGATAACTAAAAATTAAGCTTCATTTTTAATACTGCTAACAGTCGGCAGATTAGGGGTTAATGTTTGAAGTTAGGTGTCGGCGATGTTAGGGAGGGCAGATTAGGGGTTAATACTATTTATTATAGGGTTAGTGAGGCGGATTAGGGGTTAATAACTTTATTATGATAGCGGAGCGGTCCGCTCGGCAGATTAGGGGTTAATAAGTATAGGCAGGTGGAGGCGACGTTGTGGGGGGCAGGTTAGGGGTTAATAAATATAAGGTGTTAGGGGCAGCAGATTAGGGGTAAATAAGGAAAATTTAGGTGGCGGTCGGCAGATTAGGGGTTAAAAAAAATTAATAGAGTGGCGCGATGTGGGGGGACCTCGGTTTAGGGGTACATAGGTAGTTTATGGGTGTTAGTGTACTTTAGAGTACAGTAGTTAAGAGCTTTATGAACCGGCGTTAGCCCAGAAAGCTCTTAACTACTGACTTTTTTCTGCGGCTGGAGTTTTGTCGTTAGAATTCTAACGCTCACTTCAGACACGACTCTAAATACCGGAGTTAGAAAAATCCCATTGAAAAGATAGGATACGCAATTGACGTAAGGGGATCTGCGGTATAGAAAAGTTGCGGCTGAAAAGTGAGCGTTAGACCCTTTTTTGAGTGACTCCAAATACCGGAGGTAGCCTAAAACCAGCGTTAGGAGCCTCTAACGCTGGTTTTCACGGCTACCGCCAAACTCCAAATCTAGGCCTTTGGCTTTGTGCGAGTTGCTTATTTAAATCTTGTATTTGAGCTACTAAACTCTGGTTATATTTTTGTAAGGTGGCCATGTTTTGGGCAAACTCATCAATTTTATTTTCAGCTATATTTAAATTCTCTATGCATCTGCTTGATGAGCGAATATTATCTTCTAGCCACTGTATTTGCAATTCCTTTTCTATAAAGAGGAGGGACATTTTGTCAATAATGCATATTACAAGGGGCCAGGATTTTAGTATTAACTCATCTCGCTTCTTAGCGTTTTTGCATCTATTAATTTTGAATAATTCTTGGAACAATTCACTTTTTTCATTCCACCTTCCATCATCAATAGCAATATTTTTAGCCTTAATTGCAAGCATATCCATATAATCATTTAAATCACCCGCAATATTACACCTCTTTTTAATGTGGCCTATAACATTCATCTTAAGGATATTGCCCTGAGTGAGGGATAATTTTGGGGAACATATTTCAATACTATGTATAGATTCATTTGATTCACTTCTAGTAACAGACGTTATTATTTTGGCTTAGTATTTGGTTAATTTAAAACGCTAATACAATTTTTACCAACGAGAAAAAAAAATAATCTTAAAATTTGAAAAATTAATAATATTTTTTTTTCAAGATAATAATTTCTATTTACTACAAAATATATTATATCAATGTAATAAATGTAATAATCTCAGAAGTACCTCCAAATAATATGTCAGTATATAGCAGAGATAGAATATAATTTATTTAATAATTATTCTTTAAAATAACCTCCAATTAAAATGCATATACGAAACAATTAAAATCAATATTTATTCCTAAATTCTTTAGATTAGTTAAAATGTATGAACACATTGAATTATATTTATAGAAACCAGGGGCACGATCCGATATACGGCGTAGTTTTCGGCACAAGCGAGGGAACCCACGCCACCCATAGTTTCACCTCGCACATCGGGGTATTACATAAACCCTGACGGCAGTTGCTAAAGTACCGTAAGTCGGATAAACTAGCGATGTCCAGAAATGAGCGTAACTACAAATTTCTGGAGTCGCCAGTGACTTACGGCACTTTAGAAACTGCCTGTGCCTAAAAAAACTAACTAAAATATTAAATCTCCCGTAACTGTCTAACACGCCTCCCAAAAATAGCCCGACACGTATACCCCTATATCCGCAATCCCCCCTCTCACTCCTAATAATAAATGTATTAACCCCTAGACCGACAACCCCCATAACGCAAAAAGCCTAATTATTATCCCCTAAACCGCCATAGCCCACACCGCAATAAACCTATCCTAGTATTAACCCCTAAACCACCGCTTCCGGAGCCCTCCGCCACCTACATTATATGTATTAACCCCTAAACTGCCGCTCCCGGACCCTGCCGCACCTAATTAAAGTGTTTAACCCCTAAACCGCCACTCCCCCCCGCCGACCACCTACTTTAAATTTATTAACCCCTAATCTGACCCCCCTACACCGCCGCCACCTACATTAAATTTATTAACCCCTAATCTGACCCCCCTACACCGCTGCCACCTACATTAAATTTATTAACCCCCTAATCTGACCCCCCTACACCGCCGCCACCTACATTAAATATATTAACCTCTAATCTGACCCCCCCTACACCGCCGCAACCACCTACATTAAATGTATTACCCCCTAAACCTAAGTCTAACCCTAACACCCCCTAAATTAATTATTCTTTAAATAAATATAAATAATAATAATTAACTAAATTATTCCTATTTAAAACTAAATACTTACCTATAAAATAAACCCTAAGATAGTTACAATATAATTAATAATTACATTGTAGCTATTTTAGGATTTATATTTATTTTACAGGTAACTTTGTATTTATTTTAGCTAGGTGCAATAGCTATTAAATAGTTAATAACTATTTAATAGCTACCTAGTTAAAATAATTACAAAATTACCTGTAAAATAAATCCTAACCTAAGTTACAAATACACCTAACACTACACTATCAATACATTAATTAAATAACTTAACTACAATTATCTAAAATAAAATACAATTAAATATACTAAACTATATAACAAAAAACACTAAATTACAAAAAATAAAAAAATATTACAAGACGTTTCATCTAATTACACCTAATCTAAGACCCCTAATAAAATAAAAAAGCCCCCCAAAATAATAAAATTCCCTATCCTAAACTAAATTACAAATAGCCCTTAAAAGGGCCTTTTGTGGGCATTGCCCCAAAGTAATCAGCTCTTTTACCTGTAAAAAAAAGAAATACAATACCCCCCAACATTACAACCCACCACCCACACACCCCTACTCTAAAACCCACCCAATCCCCCCTTAAAAAAACCTAATACTACCCCATTGAAGATCACCCTACCTTGAGCCGTCTTCACCCAGCCGGGCACCAGTGGTCATCCGATGGGGCAGAAGAGGACATCCAGACCGGCAGAAGTCTTCATCCTATTCGGGCAGAAGAGGACATCCGGACCGGCAGACATCTTCATCCAAGCGGCATCTTCTATCTTCATCCATCCGACGAGGAATGGCTCCATCTTGAAGACCTCCAACGCGGAACATCCTTCTAGGCCGACGACTACCCGAAGAATGGCTGGTCCTTTAAATGACATCATCCAAGATGGTGTCCCTCGAATTCCGATTGGCCGGAGGTCTTCAAGATAGAAGATGCCGCTTGGATGAAGATGTCTGCCGGTCCAGATGTCCTCTTCTGCCCGGATAGGATAAAGACTTGTGCTGGTCCGGATGTCCTCTTCTGCCCCATCAGATGACCACTGGTGCCCGGCTGGGTGAAGACGGCTCAAGGTAGGGTGATCTTCAATGGGGTAGTGTTAGTTTTTTTTTAAGGGGGGATCTGGTGGGTTTTAGAGTAGGGGTGTGTGGGTGGTGGGTTGTAATGTTGGGGGGGTATTGTATTTCTTTTTTTTTACAGGTAAAAGAGCTGATAACTTTGTGGCAATGCCCTGCAAAAGGCCCTTTTAAGGGCTATTTGTAATTTAGTTTAGGATAGGGAATTTTATTATTTTGGGGGGCTTTTTTATTTTATTAGGGGGCTTAGATTAGGTGTAATTAGATTAAACTTCTTGTAATATTTTTTTATTTTTTGTAATTTAGTGGGGGTTTTTTTGTAATATAGTTTAGTATATTTAATTGCATTTTATTTTAGATAATTGTAGTTAATTTATTTAATTAATTTAGTGATAGTGTAGTGTTAGGTGTATTTGTAACTTAGGTTAGGATTTATTTTACAGGTAATTTTGTAATTATTTTAACTAGGTAGCTATTAAATAGTTATTAACTATTTAATAGCTATTGTACCTAGCTAAAATAAAGTTACCTGTAAAATAAATATAAATCCTAAAATAGCTACAATGTAATTATTAATTATATTGTAGCTATCTTAGGGTTTATTTTATAGGTAAGTATTTAGTTTTAAATAGGAATAATTTAGTTAATACTATTAATATTATTTATATTTATTTAAAGAATAATTAAGTTAGGGGGGTGTTAGGGTTAGACTTAGGTTTAGGGGGTAATACATTTAATGTAGGTGGCGGCGGTGTAGGGGGGTCAGATTAGAGGTTAATATATTTAATGTAGGTGATGGCGGTGTAGGGGGGTCAGATTAGGGGTTAATAAATTTAATGTAGGTGGCGGCGGGGTCCGGGAGCGGCGGTTTAGGGGTTAATACACTATATTAGGTATTGCGGTGGGGGATTGTGGTTGACAGGTAGATAGACATTGCGCATGCGTTAGGTGTTGTTTTTTTTTTTTTGCAGGCATTTTAGGGAGTTACAGTGCTCCCATACTCAGCGCAAGGCCTGCTATGGGTACATTTTGTGGCAAGGTGAAAATGGAGTAAGATTTCTCCATTTTCGCCACGTAAGGCCTTGCGCTGGATATTGGATACCAAATTGCGCAGGTTTTATATGTTAGTCTATGGGGGAAAAAACTACTTCCGACGGGTGAAATATACGCACCGCATTCATATGCGGCGCTGTATATAGTATAACAAACCCGCGCAAAAACCGGCGTCGCCGGCTTTTGCGGGCGACGCTGCATATCAGATGGGGCCCCAGATTATGAATCAAATGATACACACTTATGCTGTTACAATATTCTATACAAAGATCATAAAATATATACATTTACAATTTACCTTATTCACAATGAATCACATTAAAGTACCCCAATAAAATACCAGACTATGGACCGTTAACTTAACAATGCTTAGTTAGACAATATAACAAAATACTTTAACAGCCAATTTCATGTCAATTTATCTGAGCTGAAATAAATTCTATTTAGCTACAATAAGGCAAATTCTAAAATGTATATATAGTTGCAAACATAAATTACTTAGCACTAAATATGACTAGTTAAAATACACAGGACTATGAACATTAGCTTAAAATACAAATTGTGCCCTTTTAAAATTACTAACTGCAATCTAGTTGTAGTTACCAAACATCTTTGATTAAAATATTAAAAATATAGATCAGTCATACATCACCACATAAACCAATTGAGTGTCTCAGTTTTCTCCGATAAGTCCAATTTCACCTCATACATTAAAAGAGGTATTTTTGGAAGATGGATGAAAGTTAGGCCAGATTTGCTTTATAGAGACTGGATTTCAAAGCAACCGTTTGTCAGTCAAAAAACTCAGCAGCCAAGTTCCCTTTCTTTTCTCTTGCATGATGCTATATCACGTGATATACCCCACCCCTTTTTATTCTAATCATTGGTGAAATTTGGATGCGCTCTTACTGAAACTTGTCTGATAGGCCCCTCGGATGCTTCTCTTTCCATTGGCCCTCGGAGCTTGTTCCTGATTCACTCTGGGATCTGAAGATCTCATAGGCTATTTGGTTTGGCTGTCATACTACTTTTAATCCACTAGGGGGTAGCAGATAACTAAAAATTAAGCTTCATTTTTAATACTGCTAACAGTAAACTATATAATTTAATTGTATATTTAATATACTCCCAATTTTCTGATATTAATAAACTATCGGCTAGATTACGAGTTTTGCGTTATGAGGGGTGCGGTGCTAACTTGCACGTTATTGTCACCGCTCACTTTCCTACAGCGCTGGTATTACAGGTTTTTATAAACCCGGTGTTAAAAGACAAGAAGAGGGGTGGGCGGGGCCTTCGTCGGGATACGGCCATCTGTCGGTCGGTGGGTTAATTGCTGTGTGTGGGTTACCGGTTCTGGGACAAATTCCCGGCATAGAGACTGGGCAGAGCTATGGCCGGACAGCAGTTCCAGTATGATGACAGTGGCAACACCTTTTTCTACTTCCTGACCTCCTTCCTGGGGTTGATCGTCATCCCGGCCACATATTACCTGTGGCCCCCGGGACCAGAACTCGGAACAAATTCGACTGAAAAATATAAGACACATCTATAGAAGTTGCTTATGGTACCAGCTGAAGTCAATCAAGCCTCAAAAAAATATAATTCCTACTTTAAAGAAAATAGTGCTTCTTATGGGATGGGCATTATTTCTTTTTCTTGCCTACAAGGTCTCCAAAACAAACAGAGAATATCAAGAATACAATCCATATGAAGTGTTAAGTTTGGATCCAGGTGCAACAGTGTCCGAAATCAAGAAGCAGTATCGTCTGTTATCTCTGAAATTCCACCCTGATAAAGGAGGAGATGAAGTAATGTTTATGAGAATAGCGAAGGCCTATGCAGCTTTAACAGATGAACAATCAAGAAAGAATTGGGAAAAATTTGGTAACCCGGATGGTCCGCAAGCTACCATCTTTGGTATTGCATTTCCAGCCTGGATAGTGGATCAGAAAAATTCAATGCTGGTCTTGCTTGTATATGGGTTAGCCTTCATGGTCATTCTTCCAGTTGTTGTGGGTTCTTGGTGGTACAAATCTATACGCTACAGTGGAGACCAGATCCTTATTCGCACTACCCAGATATATACCTATTTTGTATATAAAACTTGGAATATGGATATGAAACGTCTCATCATGGTTCTGGCAGGGGCATCAGAATTTGACCCTCAGTATAACAAAGATGCTACAAGTAGGCCAGCAGATAATGTGCAGATACCTCAGCTGATCCGAGAAATTGGGAGCATCAATCTGAAAAAGACTGAGCCTCCACTCACCTGTCCATATAGTCTGAAGGCTAGAGTTCTGATATTAGCTCATCTTTCAAGAATGCAAATTCCTGAGACTTTGAAAGAGGATCAGCAGTTTATGCTGAAAAAATGCCCTGCTTTGCTTCAGGAAATGGTTAATGTCATATGTCAGCTGATAATTATGGCTCGTGAAGAAAGGGAGCTGAGACCTCCATCGATGGCATCTCTGGAGAATTGTATGAAACTTTGTCAGATGACAGTACAGGGTCTGCAGCAGTTCAAGTCCCCACTTCTGCAGCTGCCTTTTATTGAAGAGGACCATCTGCGCAGGGTGTTAAATCACAAGAAGTTTAAAATTAAGTCAATTAGGGACCTGGTCAGTATGAAGGAGTCCGACCATCACCTTTTGTTCAGCTTCCTTGAGGATAATAATTATAAAGAGTTGCATGCTGTTCTTGGCAGTTTTCCACATATCATCGTGGAGATAAAGCCCCAAGTTCTAGACGATGAAGATAGCAATAATATTACAGTCGGATCACTTGTCATGGTCCAGGTCACATTAAAAAGACAAACAATGTCTGAAGTCTTTGAAAAAGAACAATCCACATGCTCAGCGGAAGATCAGCCTGTAGAAGAAGGAAATCAAGGAGAGGTCAGAAAAAAGGAAAGCAAAGGCTGGCAGCAAAAAAATAAACCTGCCAAAAAGTCTTCCAAAGCAAAGAAAAAGAAGCCATTGAAAAAGAAAGCAACTCCATTGCCACCACAAAAACAAATCAAACAGAAACAAGCAAATGGTGTTGTTGGAAATGATATTACATCAAAAGATGATGATGAAGAGATGTCTGATAAAGATAGTGACTCTGAAGATGAAGATACAAACCGGGATTCACAAAGTGATGGAAGTGACAAAGATTCTGACAGAGAAACAGATGAGAAACATGGCAAAGATGATGAGGCTGAATGGGAAGAGTTACAACAAAGCATACAGCGTAAAGATAGAGCACTTCTGGAAACCAAATCAAAGATTACACACCCTGTTTACAGCTTATTCTTTCTGGAGGAAAAGCAGGAATGGTGGTGGATTTACATAGCAGATAGAAAGGATAAAACGTTAATATCTACACCCTATCATGTATGTACCCTTAAGGATCAGGAAGAGGTGGAGCTGAAGTTTCCTGCACCCAGCAAACCAGACAATTATCAGTACACTGTGTTCTTACGATCAGATTCGTATATGGGTTTGGATCAGATTAAACCACTGAAGTTGGAGGTTCATGAAGCTAAACCAATACCAGAAAATCACCCACAATGGGATACAACCATAGAGGGTGATGATGACCAAGGAGATAGTGATGGCTTTGAAGAAAGTTATGAAGAGGAAGATGATGAAGAAGATTAAAGAGATGTTGAAATGGACTTAAATAAAATTTCACATGGTTGTCATTCTGATATCGGAGCTACTCCATTTGCCAGAGCCACCTTGTAGACATTTTTAAGGAAGTTGAATTTTTTTAGTTTCTATCTTTACAAATCCAAGTGCTTTGTGTATTTTGTCACCAGAGGTCAACCAAACCTTTGCCATTTGTACTACCTTAAGAATGCCCCGTGGCCTGCTAAAGCCATCAGGTACAGAGTGCTGCATAAACAAGTAAATAAAGCTTTTCATTAAATGAAAAAAATAAAAGACAAGAAGAGAGCTTTGAGAAAACTTGTGCTCCATACTGCACTCCAATACCAGCGCTGCTTAAGTCAGCGGTGAGCTGGTTATACGTGCTCGTGCACGATTTCCCTATAGACATCAATGGGGAGAGCCGGCTGAGAAAAAGTCTATCACCTGCAATAAAGCAGCGTAAAGCTCCGTAACGCAGCCCCATTGATTCCTACGGGGAAACCTAACACCCTAACATGAACCCCGAGTCTAAACACCCCTAATCTTACACTTATTAACCCCTAATCTGCCGCTCCCAACATCGCCGACACCTACATTATATTTATTAAACCCTAATCTGATGCTCCAGAAATCGCCGCCACTATAATAAACATATTAACCCCTAAACCGCTGCACTCCCGCATCACAAATATTAGTTAGATATTATTAACCCCTAATCTGCCGCCCCTGACATCACCGTCACCTACCTACAATCATTAACCCATAATATGCCGCCCCTAACATCACCGCCACCTACCTACAATTATTAACCCCTAATCTGCTGCCCCTAACATCACCGCCACCTACCTACAATTATTAACCCCTAATCTGCCGCCCCTAACACTGCTGCCACCTACCTACATTTATTTACCCCTAATCTGCCGCCCCCAATGTCGCCGCCACTATACTAAATTTATTAACCCCTAAACCTAAGTCTAACCCTAACCCTAACATCCACTAACTTAAATACAATTAAAATAAATCTAAAGAAAACCTATTATCATTACCTAAATAATTCCTATTTAAAACTAAATACTTACTTGTAAAATAAACCCTAAGCTAGCTACAATATAACTAATAGTTACATTGTATCTAGCTTAGGGTTCATTTTTATTTTACAGGCAAGTTTGTTTTTATTTTAACTAGGTAGACTAGTTAGTAAATAGTTATTAACTATTTACTAACTACCTAGCAAAAATAAATACAAATTTACCTGTAAAATAAAACCTAACCTGAGTTACACTAACACCTAACACTACACTACAATTAAATAAATTACCTAAATTAAATACAATTAAATAAATTAAATACAATTACCTAAATTACAAAAAAACAAACACTAATTTACACAAAATAAAAAACAAATTACAAGATATTTAAACTAATTACACCTAATCTAATAGCCCAATCAAAAAAAAAACCCCTAGCCTAAACTAAACTACCAATAAATTAAATAAACTAAATTACGAAAAAAACACACTAAATTACGTAAAATAAAAAAGAAATTACAATATTTTAAACTATTTACACCTAATCTAATCCCCCTAATAAAATAAAAAAGCCCCCCAAAATAATACAATTTTCTACCCTACACTAAATCACAAATAGCCCTTAAAAGGGCCTTTTGCGGGCATTGCCCCAAAGTAATCAGCTCTTTTACCAGCCCTTAAAAGGGCCTTTTGCGGGCCATTGCCCCAAAGAAATCAGCTCTTTTACCTGTAAAAAAAAATACAAAAAACCCCCAACAGTAAAACCCACCACCCACACAACCAACCTCCTAAATAAAACCCGAACTAAAGAAACCTATTTTTTAATTTAGTTAATTGTATTTAATTTAGGTAATTTATTTAATTGTAGTGTAGTGTTAGGTGCTAGTGTAACTCAGGTTAGGTTTTATTTTACAGGTAAATTTGTATTTATTTTAGCTAGGTAGTTAGTTAATAGTTAATAACTATTTAATAACTATTCTATCTAGTTAAAATAAATACAAACTTGCCTGTAAAATAAAAATAAACCCTAAGCTAGCTACAATGTAACTATTAGTTATATTGTAGCTAGCTTAAGGTTTTTTTTCACAGGTAAGTATTTAGTTTTAAATAGAAATTATTTAGTTATTAATAGTAGGTTTTCTTTAGATTTATTTTAATTATATTTAAGTTAGTGGGTGTTAGGGTTAGACTTAGGTTTAGGGGTTAATAAATTTAGTATAATGGTGGCGACGTTGGGGGCGGCAGATTAGGGGTTAATAAATGTAGGTAGGTGGCGGCGATGTTAGGGGCGACAGATTAGGGGTTAATAATTGTAGGTAGGTGGCAGCGATGTTAGGGGCAGCAGATTAGGGGTTAATAATATTTATCTTGGTGGTATAGGGTGTACCGATCACTTTTTGGCCTCCCAGGAAAAGCTTGTAATATCAGCACTATGAAAATCCCATTGAAAAAAGACTTTACACAATTTGCGTAAGTTGATTTGCGTTATAGCCAAAAAATTTGATTATTTTAATATGAAACATAAGTATATTTCTAGTAATCACATTAATAAGCAGCTCACTGTTAACCATCCTTCACAGAATCATATCTTTCAACATCCTGACATTGTATTGTATCTTAAATGAATACAGTATATTTCATGCTTCTAAGAATTTTGAATGCATGAAAAACCAGATGTAGGTCTGAAATGAAAGAAATAATGTTGTTAAAACTGACAAACATTTATACATCTATTAATGCAGCTATTATTCAATACAGCAGACATTTATCCAATATAGTATGTTTCAGATCAATACATACATACATACATATATATATATATATATATATATATATATATATATATATATATATATATGTTATTTGAGTATTTTAAATAGATTTGAAAATTATAGACAAATCATTTATATGATTTTTTTTAAGTATACATTCTGTTATTGAAAATCTAACGGCTAGATTACGAGTTGTGCGTTAGGTTAAAAAAGCAGCAATAAGAGGTCCTAACGCTGCTTTTTAACGCCCGCTGGTATTACGAGTCTTGCAGGTACAGGTGTACCGCTCACTTTTTTGGCCAGACTTGGAAATACCGCAAATCCACTTACATCAATTGCGTATCCTCTTTTTTCAATGGGACTTGCATAGCGCCGGTATTACGAGTCTGACAAAAAGTGAGCGGTAGACCCTCTCCTGTCAAGACTGGTAATGCATTCTAAAGTCAGTAGTTAAGAGTTTTACACTACAACGCCATAGCATAAAACTCTTAACTAAAGTGCTAAAAAGTACACTAACACCCATAAACTACCTATTAATCCTTAAACCGAGACCCTCCCGCATCGCAAACACTAATTTTTTATTAACCCCTAATCTGCCGAACCGGACATCGCCGCCACTATAATAAATATATTAACCCCTAAACCGCCGCACTCCCGCCTCACAAACATTACTTAAATATTATTAACCCCTAATCTGCCGTCCCTAACATCGACGCCACCTAACTACATTTATTAACCCCTAATCTGCCTCCCCCAACGTCGCCGCCACTATATTAAAGTTATTAACCCCTAAACCTAAGTCTAACCCTAACCCTAACACCCCCTAACTTAAATATAATTAAAATAAATATAAATAAAAATTACTATAATTAACTAACGCCTAGATTTAGAGTTCTGCGTTAGCCGTCAAAACCAGCGTTAGGGGCTCCTAACGCTGGTTTTGGCCGCCTGCTGGTATTTAGAGTCAGTCAGGAAAGGGTCTAACGCTCACTTTCTAGCCGCGACTTTTCCATACCGCAGATCCCCCTACGCCAATTGCGTATCCTATCTTTTTAATGGGATCTTTCTAACGCCGGTATTTAGAGTCTTGGCTGAAGTGAGCGTTAGAAATCTAACGACAAGACTCCAGCCGCAGAGAAAAGCCAGGAGTTAAGAGCTTTCTGGGCTAACGCCGGTTCATAAACCTCTTAACTACTGTGCTCTAAAGTACACTAACATCCATAAACTACCTATGTACCCCTGAACCGAGGTCCCCCCACATCGCCGCCACTATATTTTTTTAACCCCTAATCTGCCGACCGCACACCGCCGCAACCTACGTTATCCCTATTTACCCCTAATCTGCTGCCCCTAACATCGCCGACCCCTATATTATATTTATTAACCCCTAATCTGCGGCCCCCAACGTCGCCGACACCTACCTACAATTATTAACCCCTAATCTGCCGACCGGACCTCACCGCTACTATAATAAAGTTATTAACCCCTAATCCGCCTCACTCCCGCCTCAATAACCCTATAATAAATAGTATTTACCCCTAATCTGCCCTCCCTAACATCACCGACACCTAACTTCAAGTATTAACCCCTAATCTGCCGACCAGACCTCACCGCTACTCTAATAAATGTATTAACCCCTAAAGCTAAGTCTAACCCTAACACTAACACCCCCCTAAGTTAAATATAATTTTTATCTAACAAAATAAATTATTTCTTATTAAATAAATTATTCCTATTTAAAGCTAAATACTTACCTGTAAAATAAACCCTAATATAGCTACAATATAAATAATAATTATATTGTAGCTATTTTAGGATTAATATTTATTTTACAGGTAACTTTGTATTTATTTTAACCAGGTACAATAGCTATTAAATAGTTAATACCTATTTAATAGCTACCTAGTTAAAATAATTACAAAATTACCTGTAAAATAAATCCTAACCTAAGTTACAATTAAACCTAACACTACACTATAAATAAATTAATTACATACAAATACCTACAAATAAATAGTGATGTCCCGAACTGTTCGCCCGCGAACGGTTCACAGCGAACATAGGTTGTTCGCGTTCGCGTTTGTGGGCGAACACATGGCGATGTTCGATCCGCCCCTATGTGTCATCATTGTGGAAACTTTGACCCTTTATGTCACAGCCGCCTGACACATTAGAGCCAATCAACATCAGACACTCCCTCACAGACACTCCCAGCTACTCGGAATCTGCCATTTTAGACTCATAACGACCTTGCTTTTTTAATGAGAGGACATGTTATGTTTTTGCTCCTGACATTAATAGGAAAAACATAGCTAGGCTAGTGTATTTACAGTCCAGAAGGACTCCACTCATCTCTGCTGCAAGCACAGCACCCCAAAAAGCCCTTTTTAGGGCTATATTTTGTGCCGTTTTTTTTTTTTTTTTTTTTTTTTTTTTTTTTATTAGCATTTGCCTGGCTTTCAGCTGTGTGTTTAAGGCTCACAGCATATGCTGTGACTACTGCCACCACTGATATCTCCCTAACAACATTAGTTTAAATTTAACTAACCCAAAAATATAATTATTTTTCTAGTGTAATTTTTTTTCATTTTCTATCAGGCCAGTGTCACACAGCATATACTCTGGTTCATTGCTCTGTGCCAGCCAGCAGTGTTAATATCCGTTTATAACATTATTTTTAATTTAAAAGAAAAACACAAAAAAATATTTTTCTAGTGTAATCTAATTACATTTACTATCATGCCTGTGTCTGTTAGGCTCACTCAGCATTAATATACCTCTTTTTTTTCCAGTCTTTTGGTTAATTGGTCTGTGCCAGGCAGCCACCCAGCACTCATATCTATTTTTCTTTCACCTTAATTTTAATATATAAAAAAAAAAAAAGTTTAAATTTGTTTGCTAGTGTAATCAAATCTAATTTTCTATCCGGCCTGTGTGTTTTGCTGACATAGAGAGCCTACTGTGTTTACTTGCTGCCCTCCCTAGTCTATGAGCCACGACTCATATGTGTTTAACCTTTTTTTAATTTTCCCCCCCCAAAAAATAATTTCAATCATTTTTCTAGTGTAATCTAATATTATTTTCTATCAGGCGTGTGTGTATCCGACTTACAGAGCCTACTGTTTTTAATAGCTGCCCTTCCAAGGCTATCAGCCACGACTCATATGTATGTGCTTAACCTTTTTCTTAAAATTTCCAAAAAAAAGTCTTTAAATCATTATGCTAGTGTAATCTAATTGTATTTTCTATCAGGCCTGTGTCTAACTGTCTATCTGACTTACACAGCATACTGTTGTTATAATTGCTGCCCTACGTAGCAGCCAGCCAGTGCGACCACTCATAGAGTCATATGTGCATTGCACTTCTTAACATAATTTTAATATTAAAATCTAAAATTTTAAAATATTTTGCTAGTGTAATGTAACTTAATTTTGTATCAGTTCTGTGTTTTTGTCACTTACACAGCATACTGTGTTAAATTACTGCCCTACCTACCATCCACGACTCATATCTGCCAGCCTGTCTGCCAGGCCCAAGTAGCCAATTAGTGGCACCAATCACAATTCTTGTAACAGTAATAAAAAAAAAAAAAAACATAATTTTTTGGACTGCAAATATTCAGTCTCCTAGGGCCATTGAATTTCATTTACCTCCTGCCTGCCACTGCCAGCCTTTTGTGCCAGGCCGTCTAGCCAACTATTTACACCAATCATAATTGTTGTCACAGTCAGACAGTATAGTTATTAATTTAAATAATAATTTTTTAGTGTTGATCTTAACCCTCAGTTTGCTTGTGCCTTTGAATTGCACTTTTCTACAGCCTTCCAAGCCTGTGTGCCAGGCCTACTTAAAAAATATTTACACCAATCATATTTGTTGTGACAGTATTCTAATAATTAAAAATTAAAATTTTTGGTAATAGTTGCTGTGATTTGAATCGTCAGTTTGCTGGTGCCATTGAATAGCACTTTCCTCCTGCCTTGCAGCCTGCCCACCTAGCCAATTGTTGTCAGCAATCATATTTCTGTTAACAGTATTGCAAAAATTGTCAATCATCACTGTTTAGACTGTCAGTAATCAGGCTCCTAGTGTCCTTGAATTGCATCTCCCTCCTGCCTGCCATCCTTTTGTGCCAGGCCGTCTTGCCAACTATTTACACCAATCCTAATTTTTTGTCACAGTATAGTTACAAATTAAAATTAAAAAAATCTTTATTGTTGATGATCTTAACCCTCAGTTTGCTCGTGCATTTGAATTGCACTTTTCTACAGCCTTCCAAGCCTGTGTGCCAGGCCTACTTAAAAAATATTTACACCAATCATATTTGTTGTGACAGTATTCTAATAATTAAAAATTAAAATTTTTGGTAATAGTTGCTGTTATTTGAATCGTCAGTTTGCTGGTGCCATTGAATAGCACTTTCCTCCTGCCTTGCAGCCTGCTGTGAGCCAGGCCTACCTAGCCAATTGTTGTCAGCAATCATATTTCTGTTAACAGTATTTCAAAAATTGTCAATCATCACTGTTTAGACTGTCAGTAATCAGTCTCCTAGTTTCCTTGAATTGCATCTCCCTCCTGCCTGCCATCCTTTTGTGCCAGGCCGTCTTGCCAACTATTTACACCAATCCAAATATTTTGTCACAGTATAGTTACTAATTACAATTAAAACAATCTTTATTGTTGATGATCTTAACCCTCAGTTTGCTTGTGCCTTTGAATTGCACTTTTCTACAGCCTTCCAAACCTGTGTGCCTGGCCTACTTAAAAAATATTTACACCAATCATATTTGTTGTGACAGTATTCTAATAATTAAATATTAAAATTTTTGGTAATAGTTGCTGTGATTTGAATCGTCAGTTTGCTGGTGCCATTGAATAGCACTTTCCTCCTTGCAGCCTGCTGTGAGCCAGGCCCACCTAGCCAATTGTTGTCAGCAATCATATTTCTGTTAACAGTATTGCAAAAATTGTCAATCATCACTGTTTAGACTGTCAGTAATCAGTCTCCTAGTTTCCTTGAATTGCATCTCCCTCCTGCCTGCCATCCTTTTGTGCCAGGCCGTCTTGCCAACTATTTACACCAATCCTAATTTTTTGTCACAGTATAGTTACTAATTACAATTAAAAAAATCTTTATTGTTGATGATCTTAACCCTCAGTTTGCTCGTGCCTTTGAATTGCACTTTTCTACAGCCTTCCAAGCCTGTGTGCCAGGCCTACTTAAAAAATATTTACACCAATCATATTTGTTGTGACAGTATTCTAATAATTAAAAATTAAAATTTTTGGTAATAGTTGCTGTGATTTGAATCGTCAGTTTGCTGGTGCCATTGAATAACACTTTCCTCCTGCCTTGCAGCCTGCTGTGAGCCAGGCCCACCTAGCCAATTGTTGTCAGCAATCATATTTCTGTTAACAGTATTGCAAAAATTGTCAATCATCACTGTTTAGACTGTCAGTAATCAGTCTCCTAGTGTCCTTGAATTGCATCTCCCTCCTGCCTGCCATCCTTTTGTGCCAGGCCGTCTTGCCAACTATTTACACCAATCCTAATTTTTTGTCACAGTATAGTTACTAATTACAATTAAAAAAATCTTTATTGTTGATGATCTTAATCCTCAGTTTGCTCGTGCCCTAGAATAGCACTTTTCTACAGCCTTCCAAGCCGGTGTGCCAGGCCTACTTAAAAAATATTTACACCAATCATATTTGTTGTGACAGTATTCTAATAATTAAAAATTAAAATTTTTGGTAATAGTTGCTGTGATTTGAAACCTCAGTTTGCTGGTGCCATTGAATAGCACTTTCCTCCTGCCTTGCAGCCTGCTGTGAGCCAGGCCCACCTAGCCAATTGTTGTCAGTAATCATATTTCTTTTAACAGTATTGCAAAAATTGTCAATCATCACTGTTTTGACTGTCATTAATCAGTCTCCTAGTGTCCTTGAATTGCATCTCCCTCCTGCCTGCCATCCTTTTGTGCCAGGCCGTCTTGCCAACTATTTACACCAATCCTAATTGTTGTCACAGTATAGTTACTAATTAAAATAAAAAAAATCTTGATTGTTGATCTTAATCCTCATTTTGCTTGTGCCATTAAATTGCACTTTTCTACTGCCTGCCAGCCTGTGTGCCAGGCCCAACTATCCAATTAGTGCTAGCAATCATATTTCTTTTAACAGTATTGCAAAATTTGTCAATCAACACTGTTTTGACTGTCAATCTGCAGTCTACTAGTGCCCTTGAATTGCATTTTCCTCCTGCCTGCCTGCCTGTGTGCCAGTCCCAACTAGCCAATTAGTGCCACCACTCATATTTATTGTAACAGGATTGGAATTTTTGTTAATCATAACTGTTTTGACTGTGATTCTTCAGTCTCCTAGTGCCATTGAATTGCAGTTTCCTTTCTCCCAGCGTGTGTGCCAGACAGGCTCATTTGCCAAATAGTGCCAAACAATCATATTTGTTGCCACAGTACTAGTAATATTTAAAAAAATTAACAATTTGTGATTTTTAAAACATCTGTCTTTTTTGTTGTTGTCAGTCTCACAGTATATACTGTGCCCACTTTCACAGTGCCACCACTCAATTGGTGTAATAGTATTGTTAGTGTCCATTTAAAAAAAAATGACAGGCAGAGGCAGGCCACCCCGCAGGTTCCGTGGTCGTGGTGCTGTGATTCCTTTAGACCCTACAAATATGCACATTGTTCAGACGCCGGGTGCCAGGGGGGATGCAAAAACTTCTGAGGAGGACCTAGTTGAATGGCTAACACAGGAAACCCAATCTTCTTCAGCTTCCGCTGCTAGTCCTCCTAACCTTGACGCACCATCTAAGTCTAGCTGTGCTTTGGGCAGGTCTCAAGTGACCAGTGCCACTCCGCCGCCTGTCGCCACCACCAACACTAGCACCACAGCCGCTTCACTTGATCTGTCACAGGAGTTATTGACACATCATTTTGAAGAAATGAGTGATGCGCAACCATCATTGACAGAGGATGTAGATAATAGTGATCAGTCTCAGTCAGGCAGCATTACCGACATGGAGGTACGGTGTGATGATGATGATGATGTTGTACCCGCTGCTGCTTCCTTTCTTGATGTTTCAGATACAAGTGAAGCGGTTGATGATGATGTGTCGGTGGATGTCACGTGGGTGCCTGCTAGAAGAGAAGAAGAAGAGGGGGAAAGTTCAGATGGGGAGACAGAGAGGAGGAGGAAGAGGAGGAGACGATTTGGAAGCACGGGGAGGTTGTCTCAAGGAGCTAGTGGCACAGTCAGTGTCAGGTTTACATCTTTTAACAGGTTATATTGACACACACTGTTCCTTTAACACTTGATGCAACTGGTTCTCTCCCTTTATAAGCCCCTCCTCGTCTGACTATCATTGCTTAGTATTGAAGTTCTATGCTCTCACAGAACTTTCCAAGCCTTCTCTTGTTACCTGTAACCGCAGGAATTACAAAGCTAAGGAACCTAACTACGCTACTTGATTTACTAGCCCTCTAAATCCTTTGATGCCTACTTGCCAGTCTTGTTACCAAGGAGTTCTACATTCGCAGTGTAACCTTTTATCTCCTCTCTGCTCACTCTAAAGTTCTGCTGCAGCTCCAGCGCTCTGTACCGGAATCCTCCAACTAAGCGCCGCGGTGACGTCACACGCCAGCTGCACTAACCACCTCAGACGCTGAGCTTCCCTGCAGAGAGTACACAGAGACATTCTGACCGCAGTATTCAACAAAGCGGTAAGAGTACTTAGCTTTCTCAAACTAATGCCTACTTCTAGTCCATGCGCTCCTAAGCTAAATAACCGTTACAGCATCTCCACCTCCATTACAATTCCAACTCAGTTGTAAGTCCATATTGCTTAGCGGATTTACTCAGAATTGGGCTTCTTATCCTCCTCTAGTTTCTTTTTCATGTATATACATTTTCCACCTAGAGATTACGCTAGCATACAGACTTGTCTCTAAACTTATGCAATTACTTTGACTTTCTGTTTTTGTTCTCACCCCTATATTGGTCTGTTGGTGTGTACCCCTGCTGCAAGGTTTTTGGTGATTTAAATCACATGTGGCAGCAATAGGGAATACTCATTAACCACTCCATAAGACTAACTGCATTTCCTGTGACTGTTCTGGTTTTGTACTGCTGCCTCCCTCTACATTAGTGCATTTCCAAAGTCTCAGTATTGCAACACACATATATTTTTTGTATACATGATCTCCAACAGTTGTGGTCCATATTACTAACTTGATACAATCTCATATCTTTTAGATATCGAGTCTTAGAGCCTGACAGAATACTAAGCCCTATTAAACTGAAAAATGGACCCAGCTGGAATTAATGCTCACATGCAAACCCTCACTCAGAGGGTTGATTTGCTTACTGAGGCCCTTAACACCCTTAAGGTTGAAAATGATACTATGAAAACATACATTAGGGATGTAGTGGATAAAAGAGTCCCTATCTCTGAGCCCCAGGTTAGTCCCCCAGAAAAATTCTGGGGTGACAGATCCCAGTATAGGGATTTCAAAAATGCCTGCTTCTTAATGTTTTCCTTTAAACCCCATACGTATCCTAATGATAGAGCCAGAGTGCTTACAGTCATATCATACCTTAGGGGTGAGCCCCGTACCTGGGCCAACACCTATTTTGAAAGCAATGATGACATATTAAACTCTCTTGAGAATTTTTTCTTAGCAATGGGTCAACTATACGAAGACCCATATAAACAAATTACGGCTGAGAATGCCATGAGATCATTAAGGCAAAAGAAGAGAGTAGTTGAAAATTACATTGCCGATTTTAAGAAATGGGCTAAGGATACAATGTGGAACAATATTGCTTTGAGAAATCAATTTAGATTGGGCCTATCAGATGGCATTAAAGATGAACTCTCAAGATCAGACTTACCTCCTACTCTGGAGGAACTCATGACCCTCAGTATAACAATAGACAGACGTCTCAGAGAGAGACAGCAGGAGAGATCCTACCATGAGCCCACCCAAAAGAAACAGCAAACACCTCATACCTCAAAATCCTCACCTGAACCCATGGACATCGGGTTTGTATGGGGACCCATAAGCCCTGAGGAGAAGGTCAGGAGACGAACAAACAATCTATGTTTATACTGTGCTTCAGAGAATCATACAGTCAGAGACTGTCCAACACTGCAGAAGCAAAGTAAGGGTAAGACTGACAATCCTTCCTATTGCTGTTCTACTCAGGCTCCTCCTACTTCATACTTACACCTGTCTCTTCTTTTGCAGTGGGACCAGCAGCGGGTCAACACTACCGCGATAATTGACTCAGGAGCCACAGCATCCTATATTGATAATGCTTTCACTCACTTAAATAAAATACCACTAGTAAAAAAAAAGTCTCCTATTTTTTTAAGAGGTATTGATGGAGAAAATATCACTACTGGTCCTGTAGAATACCAAACAATTCCTATTCTTTTAGTCACTACTGATCACCATAGAGAGTACATAACATTTGACGTTATCTCCTCCCCTATATCACCTATTATTTTGGGTATAAATTGGCTCACAACACATAACCCTACCATAGATTGGTCTTGTTTTTCTTTGACATTTAACTCCAAATTCTGCCTTAATACTTGTTTTCCTACACCTATCTTGCACACTGCTGAAATAATCACAGAGGTAGTGATACCTGAAGTTTACCAAGACTTCTCTGATGTATTCAGCAAAACCGAAGCAGAACACCTACCGCCTCATAGAAAGTACGATTGTCCTATTGACATATTACCCGGTTCAGATATCCCCTCGGGCCACATCTATCCTTTATCCAAACCGGAACTCATACATTTAAAATCGTACTTAGACGAAAACCTCAAAAAGGGTTTCATCCGGCCATCCACTTCTCCAGCAAGTGCTGGGATCTTCTTTGTTAAAAACAAAGATGGGTCCCTCAGACCTATAGTAGACTACAGACAACTAAACAAAATAACGATAAATGAAATCATAGAAAGACTCGAAGGGGCTAAGTATTTTACCAAGTTAGATCTGAGGGGTGCTTACAACCTCGTCCGCATTAGATCTGGCGACGAGTGGTTGACTGCGTTTAGAACCCGCTATGGGTTGTTCGAATACGTGGTAATGCCTTTCGGGCTTTGTAACGCCCCAGCAACTTTTCAGCACCTGATAAATGACGTGTTTAGGGATATTCTGGATGTCTTCACCGTCATCTACCTTGATGACATATTAATCTACTCTAAAACGTACGAAGAACATGTCCTACACGTTCGTCAGGTACTATCTAGGCTTAGAGGCAACCACTTGTACGTTAAAGCTGAAAAATGTTTGTTCAACTCATCATCTGTTACTTTCTTGGGTTACGAAATAACCTCTTCAGGCATAAGCATGGAGACCAAAAAGGTAGACGCAATCCTCAACTGGCCTGTACCCAAAACCAGACGCCAAGTACAATCCTTCATGGGGTTTGCGAATTTCTACCGCAAGTTTATTAAGAACTTTTCCAAATTAGCCTTACCCTTAACCACTCTCACCAAAATTAACAAACCTTTTAAATGGAATACTGAGGCTCAAGAAGCATTCGATATGTTCAAACACAAATTCACCTCAGCTCCTATTCTACGTTTTCCAGATCCAAACCTTCAGTTTGTACTAGAGGTGGATGCTTCCAATTATGCCATCGGAGCAGTACTCTCACAGAGGGAAGCACTGTCCAAACCATTACACCCAGTAGCCTTCTTCTCCAGAACTTTAAATCCAGCAGAACAAAACTACCCAATCGGTGACAAGGAATTACTGGCAATAAAATATTCCCTGGAACACTGGCGTCATCTGCTTGAAGGGGTTATTATCCCCACATTAATATATACTGATCACAGAAATCTGCAGTACCTGAAATCCACCCGTACCCTCTCAGCAAGACAGGTCAGATGGAATATTTTCTTCTCACGTTTCAACTTTCTGATCACTTACCGTCCCTCTGGAAAAAACCTTAAAGCAGATGCCCTCTCTAGAATTACTACCGACACCAAAACCCCATTAACAGAAACATCTATCATCCCAACGGAAAACTTCCTCTTATTTACTTTACAGTCAGAACCCATAGTCCAAAAGGAACAACTCAAGGATCACTCCAAACCACTTCATCAACTACACCTGAAACCTAACGGATGCTATTATCACGAAGCAAGGTTGTATATACCACCCTCCTTAAGACCGACATTACTTCACATGGTACATGAATCTTCCTTGGCAGGACATCCAGGTATACGTAAAACACAAGAATTGCTCTCCAGAAACCATTGGTGGCCTTGCATGTCCAAGGACATTCAAGATTATGTGTAGTATGCACTACTTCAAAAAGAAGCAAACACGCACCCTATGGTCTTCTGCTACCTCTACCCACTCCTACAACTCCTTGGTCACAGATTGCTCTTGACTTCATTGTAGACCTGCCAAAGTCTGAAAAGAACACCACTATTATGGTTGTAGTGGACCATTTTATGAAAATGTGTCATTTTATCCCATACACTAAGTTACCTACTGCTTTTGAAACTATACAACTACTCATGAAACATGTCATAAAACATCATGGCCTCCCAGATTCCATAATTAGTGACCAGGGAACCCAGTTCTCCAGTAAACTTTGGCATCAATTTTGTAAAACTTTCGCTGTAGATAGAAAACTTACCACCGCTTATCATCCTCAAGGAAATGGACAAACGGAAAGATGTAACCAGTGGCTCGAACAGTTTCTTAGATCTTTCTGTTCTCACCAACAGCATCTTTGGTCTGAATTGTTGCCGTATGCTGAGTTTTCCTATAACAATACTCATCATTCTACTATCAACCAGACACCTTTCTTCGCCAACTACGGCTATCATCCCCGATTTCAGTTATTTCCTACCTCCGAAATACTATCACCCAGCATCTCTGAATTTTCCGAAAACATAAGTTCTAATTTCAAATATATCGAAAATGCCATACTGAAAGCGAAAGAATTGTACAAAAAATACTACGACCGTCATCGTCTACCTCCACCTGTTTACGCACCTGGTGACTTGGTTTGGCTATCTACCAAACATCTTTCATTGAATTTGCCTTGTAGGAAACTTTCTCCTCTCTTTGTTGGGCCTTACCCAATTGAAAAGGTCATCAACGCCAATGCTGTCCGACTCACATTGCCTCCCACTCTAAAGATTCATCCATCTTTTCATGTCTCCCTTCTCAAGCCCTATAGGGACATCAGGGGATCCAGCACTGTTCCACCTCCTCAGATTACTCTGGATCCTAACATGGAATATGAAGTACGTTCCATCCTGGATTCCAGACGCCGCTGTGGGCGACTGGAGTATTTAATTCGTTGGAAGGGGTACTCCTCCTCCGAGGATTCCTGGGAACCTGCTTGCAACATCTCAGCACCCCGTTTGATCTCCCGCTTCCATCAACAGAATCCTGACCGTCCGAGACCTTGAGCACCGGGAGTTGCTCCTTGAGAGGGGGGTCCTGTCAGGTTTACATCTTTTAACAGGTTATATTGACACACACTGTTCCTTTAACACTTGATGCAACTGGTTCTCTCCCTTTATAAGCCCCTCCTCGTCTGACTATCATTGCTTAGTATTGAAGTTCTATGCTCTCACAGAACTTTCCAAGCCTTCTCTTGTTACCTGTAACCGCAGGAATTACAAAGCTAAGGAACCTAACTACGCTACTTGATTTACTAGCCCTCTAAATCCTTTGATGCCTACTTGCCAGTCTTGTTACCAAGGAGTTCTACATTCGCAGTGTAACCTTTTACCTCCTCTCTGCTCACTCTAAAGTTCCGCTGCAGCTCCAGCGCTCTGTACCGGAATCCTCCAACTCAGCGCCGCGGTGACGTCACACGCCAGCTGCACTAACCACCTCAGACGCCGAGCTTCCCTGCAGAGAGTACACGGAGACATTCTGACCGCAGTATTCAACAAAGCGGTAAGAGTACTTAGCTTTCTCAAACTAATGCCTACTTCTAGTCCATGCGCTCCTAAGCTAAATAACCGTTACAGCATCTCCACCTCCATTACAATTCCAACTCAGTTGTAAGTCCATATTGCTTAGCGGATTTACTCAGAATTGGGCTTCTTATCCTCCTCTAGTTTCTTTTTCATGTATATACATTTTCCACCTAGAGATTACGCTAGCATACAGACTTGTCTCTAAACTTATGCAATTACTTTGACTTTTTGTTTTTGTTCTCACCCCTATATTGGTCTGTTGGTGTGTACCCCTGCTGCAAGGTTTTTGGTGATTTAAATCACATGTGGCAGCAATAGGGAATACTCATTAACCACTCCATAAGACTAACTGCATTTCCTGTGACTGTTCTGGTTTTGTACTGCTGCCTCCCTCTACATTAGTGCATTTCCAAAGTCTCAGTATTGCAACACACATATATTTTTTGTATACATGATCTCCAGCAGTTGTGGTCCATATTACTAACTTGATACAATCTCATATCTTTTAGATATCGAGTCTTAGAGCCTGACAGTCAGACAGCATGCATCGTCACCAGGGGTCAGCCAGACAGCCCGCCGACGCCCATCAACGCATGCTGTTGCCACCACCAGAATGCCATCATCGCAGAGCTCAGCAGTGTGGCATTTTTTTTGTGTGTCTGCCTCTGACAACAGCGATGCCATTTGCAACCTGTGCCAAAAGAAACTGAGTCGTGGGAAGTCCAACAGCCACCTAGGTACAACTGCTTTGCGAAGGCACATGGTCTCCCATCACAAAGGCCGATGGGAAGAACACATGAGTAGATGCAGCACACAAAGTGAAAGCCGCCCTCCTCCTCCTGCTCCAGCATCTTCAGCCACGTCAACCAGTGCTGTCCTCCTTGCCCCCTCTCAACCATCCTCCACTCAGTCTTTCTTACGTAGCAGTTCCTGGTCATCCGCCCACAGTCAGGTGTCTGTCAAGGACATGTTTGAGCGTAAGAAGCCAATTTCTCAAAGTCACCCCCTTGCCCGGCGTCTGACAGCTGGCTTGTCTGAACTCTTAGCCCGCCAGCTTTTACCATACAAGCTGGTGGAGTCTGATGCTTTCAAAAAATTTGTATCTATTTGGACACCGCAGTGGAAGGTACCTGGCAGAAATTTCTTTTCACAAAAGGCAATCCCAAACCTGTACTCTGTTGTGAGAAAGGAAGTTATGGCATGTCTGGCACACAGCGTTGGGGCAAGGGTCCATATGACCACAGATAGCTGGTCTGCAAAGCATGGTCAGGGCAGGTATATCACCTACACTGCGCATTGGGTAAACCTGCTGACTTCTGACAAGCATGGAATGCGTGGCTCTGCAGAAGAGTTGGTGACACCGCCACGACTTGCAGGCAGGCCTGCTGCTACCTCCTCTACTCCTCCTACTCCATCCTCTTCCATAACCTCTTCCTCGGCTGAGTCCTCTTCAACTTCTGCATCTTGCTCCACATCTATGGCACCCCCCCAGCTCCCCAGGTACTTTGCTACATCCCGGGTACGGCAGAGTCACGCCGTCTTGGGGTTGACTTGCCTGAAAGCGGAGAGTCACACCGCACCAGCACTCCTGACCGCCCTGAACGCACAGGTGGATCAGTGGCTGACTCCGCACCAACTGGAGATTGGCAAGGTTGTTTCTGACAATGGAAGTAATTTGGTGGCGGCATTGAAATTGGGCAAGTTGACACATGTGCCGTGCATGGCACATGTGTGTAATCTGATTGTACAACGATTTGTCCATAAGTACCCAGGCTTACAGGACGTCCTGAAGCAGGCCAGGAAGGTGTGTGGCCATTTCAGGCGTTCCTACACGGCCATGGCGCACTTGTCTGATATCCAGCGTCGAAACAACCTCAGTGAGGCTCTTGATTTGCGTCAGCCCGACACGGTGGAATTCAACACTCCTAATGTTTGACCGCCTGCTCCAACAAGAAAAAGCTGTTAATGAGTATTTGTATGACCGGGGTGCTAGGACAGCCTCTGGGGAGCTGGGGATATTTTTGCCAAATTACTGGACGCTCATGCGCAATGCCTGTAGGCTCATGCGTCCTTTTGAGGAGGTGACAAACCTTGTCAGTCGCACCGAAGGCACCATCAGCGACATCATACCATTTGTTTTCTTCCTGGAGCGTGCCCTGCGAAGAGTGCTGGATCAGGCAGTAGATGAGCGTGAAGAGGAAGCGGGAGAGTTGTGGTGTCCATCACCCCCCGCAAACAGCCGAATCAGCATTGCTTGCTGGACCTGTGGCAACGCAGGAAGAGGATTGTGAGGAAGAGGAGTCAGAGGAGGAATGTGGCTTTGGGGAGGATGAGGAGGAGGAAGACCGAGCACAACAGTCATCCCAGGGTCCTCGTTGTTGTCACCTCTCTGGTACCCGTGGTGTTGTACGTGGCTGGGGGGAAGAAGATACCATCAGTGAGATCAGTGAGGAGGAGGAACGCGACATGATTAGCTCAGCATCCAACCTTGTTCAAATGGGTTCTTTCATGCTGTCGTGCCTGTTGAGGGACCCTCGTATAAAAAAGCTGAAGGAGAACGACCTGTACTGGGTGTCCACGCTCCTCGACCCCCGGTATAAGCATAAAGTGCCTGAAATGTTACCAAATTCCCGCAAGTCGGAAAGGATGGAGCATTTTCATAATAAATTAAAAACTATGCTTTACACAGCGTATAAGGGTGATGTCACAGCACCACGGGAATGTAACAGGGGAAGAGATGAAATTAATCCTCCTCCTCCCACGACCACGGCGGCAAGGACCGGGCGCTTTCCTGACGTCTTGTTGATGGAGGACATGCGTACCTTTTTAACTCCCATGCACCATCAGAGCCTTTCGGGATCCAGCCTTAAAAAAAGACTCAACCGACAGGTAGCAGACTACCTAGCTTTAACTGCGGATCTCGACACTCTCAGGAGCGATGGACCCCTTGACTACTGGGTGTGCAGGCTGGACTTGTGGCCTGAGCTATCCCAATTTGCAATGGAACTTCTGGCCTGCCCCGCTTCAAGTGTCCTGTCCGAAAGGACTTTTAGTGCAGCAGGAGGTTTTGTCACTGAGAAGAAAAGTCGCCTAGGTCAAAAAAGCCTTGACTATCTCACTTTTATAAAAATGAATGAGGGCTGGATCCCGAAGGGACTGACATTGGGCGATACATTTGAATAAAAAACTACTGATGATGATATGAGCTGCCTTGGGCTACAACTGGTACACAGGCTGGCCTTTTTTTTTTGGTTATAAAGACGGAGGACTTGCTTGACTTATCCGCCAACAACTAGTGTTCAAGCCACAAGCTTTTAGGGCACTTTATAAATGTTTTACAAACATCGATTTTTCTGGCCGCTGCTACAGCAGTTGCTCCAACAATACCCCAATTTTTCAGTCATTTGTACATTCCTAATTTTTCTGGCCTCTGCTGCATCTCTGTGGGTACAAAACTCAAATAAAAAAAATAATGCACATAACACTAGTGATTAAACTGTTATGAATTGTACAACTTTACACACCACTCATATCCGGTGTACCATTCAATTGAACGCAAAATGCAACAAATTTGAAAGAGTAGGACCGACAAAGCATCTTTATCCATCTCTTGGTTGCTCTACATTATCTCAGTGTTCCATCTATGACATACCTGTACTCTATTGTGAAAAAAGGTGGCATATGTTGTGTTTCATGCTGTTGTGCCTGTTGCGGGTCGTGGCCCATGATATAAAAAGGCTGAAGGAGAACGACCTGTAGTAATGGGTGCCCCATCCAGTTTTTAGAAAAATGTTCCTGGTTCCTCTCAATTATCTTTGGGTTTCTAAAATGGATGCCATACCTGTACTCACTTGTGCAAAAGGATGGCATATGTGGTGGTGTTTCCTGCAGTTGTTTCTGTTGAGGGTGCTGGACCCTCTTATAAAAAAGCTGAAGGAGAACGACCTGGAGTGGGAGTCCAAGCATGGTTTTTGGTGCTATTTCACTTTTACAAACAATTATCTGTGGGTTTCGCAAATCAATGCCGTACCAGTACTCTATTGTTCCAAAGTATGCCATATGTTCTCTTTCCTGCTGGTATTTTGTTTGAGGGTCCTGGACACTCTTATAAAAAGGCCTAAGGTGAAAGAGGTGTACTGGGTGTCCACTCTTTTTTATTTTCTATTTCTCATTTGACCAAAATTATCTCTGGTTTTGTAAAATCAATGCCGTACCTGTACTCTATTGTTCAAAAGGATGCCATACGTCCTCTTTCCTGCTGGTGTTTTTATTGAGTGTCCAGGACCCTCTTATAAAAAGGCCTAAGGAGAAAGAGGTGTACTGGTTGGCCACTCATTTTTATTTTTCTATTTAACAATTGAACAAAATGATCTCTGGGTTTGTAAAATTAATGCTGTACCTGTACTCTATTGTTCAAAAGGATGCCATACGTCCTCTTTCCTGCTGGTGTTTTTTTTGAGGGTCCAGAACAATCTTATAAAAAGGCCTAAGGAGAAAGAGGTGTACTGGCTGTCCATTGAATCATTTTTTTTATTCAAATTTACATTTTAAAAAAAAATTCTATGGGTTTCTAAAATCAATGCCTTTCCTGTACTCTATTGTTCAAAAGTATGCCATATGTCCCCTTTCCTGCTGGTGTTTTGTTTGAGGGTCCTGGACCCTCTTATAAAAAGGCCTAGGGAGAAAGAATTGTACTGGGTGTCCATCCAATCATTTTTTTTCAATTAAAATTCACGGTTGCAACAAATTATCCCCGGGTTTCTAAAATAAATGCCTTTCCTATAATCTTTTTTTCACAAAGGATGCCATATGTCCTCTTTCCTAAGGAGAAAGAGGTGTACTGGCTGTCCATTGAATCATTTTTTTTATTCAAATTTACATTTTAAAAAAGGCCTAAGGAGAAAGAGATGTACTGGCTGTCCATTGAATCATTTTTTTAATTCAAATTTACATTTTAAAAAAGGCCTAAGGAGAAAGAGGTGTACTGGCTGTCCATTGAATCATTTTTTTTATTCAAATTTACATTTTAAAAAAAAATTCTATGGGTTTCTAAAATCAATGCCTTTCCTGTACTCTATTGTTCAAAAGTATGCCATATGTCCCCTTTCCTGCTGGTGTTTTGTTTGAGGGTCCTGGACCCTCTTATAAAAAGGCCTAGGGAGAAAGAATTGTACTGGGTGTCCATCCAATCATTTTTTTTCAATTAAAATTCACGGTTGCAACAAATTATCCCCGGGTTTCTAAAATAAATGCCTTTCCTATAATCTTTTTTTCACAAAGGATGCCATATGTCCTCTTTCCTACTGCTGGTTTTGTTGAGTGTCCTGGAGCCTCTGCTAAAAAGGCCTAAGGATAAAGAAGTGTACTGGGTGTCTATTCAATGTTTTTTTTAGATTTCACGGTTGTAACAAATTTTTTCTGTCTTTCAAAAATCAATGCCTTTCCTGTAATCTATTTTTCAAAAGGATGCCATATGTCCTATTTCATGCTGTTCTTTCTGTTGAGGCTCCGGGACACTCTTATAAAAAGGACTAAGGATAAAGAAGTGTACTGGGTGTCCAATCAATGTTTTTTTTCAATTTCCCGGGTCATATAACTGATCTCTGTGTTTCTAAAATCAATGCCTTTCCTGTAATCTAATTTTCAAAAGTATGCCATATGTCCTCTTTCCTGCTGGTGTTTTTTTTGAGGATCCAGGACCCTCTTATAAAAAGGCCTAAGGAGAAAGTGGTGTACTGGGTGTCCATCGAATCATTTTTTTGATTCAAATTTACATTTGCAAAAAATTATCTATGGGTTTCTAAAATCAATGCCTTTCCTGTACTCTTACTCTATTGTTAAAAAGTATGCCATATGTCCCCTTTCCTGCTGGTGTTTTGTTTGAGGGTCCTGGACACTCTTATAAAAAGGCCTAGGGAGAAAGAATTGTACTGGGTGTCCATCCAATCATTTTTTTTTAATTAAAATTCACGGTTGCAACAAATTATCCACGGGTTTCTAAAATCAATGCCTTTCCTATAATCTTTTTTTCACAAAGGATGCCATATGTCCTCTTTCCTACTGCTGGTTTTGTTGAGTGTCCTGGAGCCTCTGCTAAAAAGGCCTAAGGATAAAGAAGTGTACTGGGTGTCTATTCAATGTTTTTTTAGATTTCACGGTTGTAACAAATTTTTTCTGTCTTTCAAAAATTAATGCCTTTCCTGTAATCTATTTTTCAAAAGGATGCCATATGTCCTATTTCATGCTGTTCTTTCTGTTGAGGCTCCGGGACACTCTTATAAAAAGGACTAAGGATAAAGAAGTGTACTGGGTGTCCAATCAATGTTTTTTTTCAATTTCCCGGGTCATATAACTGATCTCTGTGTTTCTAAAATCAATGCCTTTCCTGTAATCTAATTTTCAAAAGTATGCCATATGTCCTCTTTCCTGCTGGTGTTTTTTTTTGAGGGTCCAGGACCCTCTTATAAAAAGGCCTAAGGAGAAAGTGGTGTACTGGTTGTCCATCGAATCATTTTTTTGATTCAAATTTACATTTGCAAAAAATTATCTATGGGTTTCTAAAATCAATGCCTTTCCTGTACTCTTACTCTATTGTTAAAAAGTATGCCATATGTCCCCTTTCCTGCTGGTGTTTTGTTTGAGGGTCCTGGACACTCTTATAAAAAGGCCTAGGGAGAAAGAATTGTACTGGGTGTCCATCCAATCATTTTTTTTAATTAAAATTCACAGTTGCAACAAATTATCCACGGGTTTCTAAAATCAATGCCTTTCCTATAATCTTTTTTTCACAAAGGATGCCATATGTCCTCTTTCCTACTGCTGGTTTTGTTGAGTGTCCTGGAGCCTCTGCTAAAAAGGCCGAAGGATAAAGAAGTGTACTGGGTGTCTATTCAATGTTTTTTTAGATTTCCCGTTTGTAACAAATTTTTTCTGTCTTTCTAAAATCAATGCCTTTCCTGTAATCTATTTTTCAAAAGGATGCCATATGTCCTCTTTCATGCTGTTCTTTCTGTTGAGGCTCCGGGACACTCTTCTAAAAAGGCCTAAGGATAAATAAGTGTACTGGGTGTATAATCTATTTTTTTTTAGATTTCACGGTTGCAACTAATGATCTCTGTGTTTCTAAAATCAATGCCTTTCCTGTAATCTAATTTTCTAAAGGATGCCATATGTCCTCTTTCATGCTGCTGGTTTTGTGGAGGGTCCTGGAGCCTCTGCTAAAAAGGCCTAAGGATAAATAAGTGTACTTGGTGTATAATCGAAGTTTTTTGTGATTTCACGGTTGCAACTAATGATCTCTGTGTTTCTAAAATCAATGCCTTTCCTGTAATCTAATTTTCTAAAGGATGCCATATGTCCTCTTTCATGCTGCTGGTTTTGTGGAGGGTCCTGGAGCCTCTGCTAAAAAGGCCTAAGGATAAATAAGTGTACTTGGTGTATAATCAAAGTTTTTTGTGATTTCACGGTTGCAACTAATGATCTCTGTGTTTCTAAAATCAATGCCTTTCCTGTAATCTAATTTTCTAAAGGATGCCATATGTCCTCTTTCAAGCTGCTGGTTTTGTGGAGGGCCCTGGAGCCTCTGCTAAAAAGGCCTAAGGATAAAGAAGTGTACTGGGTGTCTAATCAATGTTTTTTTTGATTTACCGTTTGCAACTAATGATCTCTGTGTTTCTGAAATCAATGCCTTTCCTATAATCATTTTTTTCAAAAGGATGCCATATGTCCTCTTTCCTGCTGCTGGTTTTGTTGAGGGTCCTGGAGCCTCTACTGCGCATAATAAAGAAAAAAAAAATTAATTTAACTTGACTTAATAACTGAAGCATGACTTCAGGAGTCAGGTGTGGTCGTAGGTAGTGGTTGTTGTTAGCAGATTATTTTTATTGCAAATTGCAATTGCCACAGCGTGCATAAAATGTGCGTCACTAGTTCAAATTTTAATTTTTTTTTTCATTCAGGATTAGTTTGGGGTACGGCGCAATATTGGAAAGGCAAAAAACAGGTCTCGGTACCCGTTGATATAAGGGGTGACTACTACTGCTTTTACCAGGCTCCTCTTGGATAGCCCCAGAAAGTGTGACTATGAATCCCAAAAAGAAAATTAAATTAAGGTTGAAAACTAACTCCAAAGTAACTTGTAAGACCTGGAGCTCCTCAAACACACGTCCTACCTTAAAAGCTATAGGCTCCCCAACCCACAAATCTTAACTTTTTCATGCCAATTGATATTGCCACAGCTGGAACAACAGTAAATAACATGTGCGTCACCACAGTCTCCGAAGCTGTTGTCGGATGTATACAAAAACACTGATAAAGTATTCCTTTAGGAGCGCAAAGAGATGGCTACTGGAACAGTCCAGGAACTTCACAAGAGTGGCTGTATTGTGTTTCTGGTGATGTTTGAGACATCTGGGTAGTGTACATGGAGGGCAAAAATCGTCTCCATCTCTGTGCACCAAAGGACATGACGTCCTTGTCATCCATAAGCACATGAAATTGCTGGCATTTTTGTTGCTTCAAGAAGTTCATTTTTTGTGGTGATAGATAGTACTGAATTAAATAAACTTTGGTTTCCTACCATACTCAAGACAATCTTGTATTTCAAAATTCGTACTTGCTGTGGGAAACAGTGGCCTGTCCATACCAGGAAGATGATTTAGACAGAAGTAATGAGCTCTGCTTGCAGGTGACACATGTTTATCGTTAATCATCAAAGGGGTTGCGTGAAGAATATGGCTGATGGCCCCTTATTCACATGTTTGTCCAGAGCCACAACATTTGCAAACAGCCAGAAGAAAGGTCGTTTCTCACCAGCCTTAAGTTGAGCTTCATTTACCAAATGCTGATATTAAAAAAAAATAGACAAACAGTGCCTTAAATAACACATTTGCGATATGGATTCACCAGAGCAAGGTCATTGCAAGTACTAAGTTCCCACGATAACAAAATTAAAATGCCACAACTATGCAATCTTCACCTTCAGATTATTATTGTCACACTCCATTGTACTCCTATGCCCAGCTCCCTGCTCTTGTTTTTGTTGAGGGTCCTGGAGCCTCTGCTGAAAAGGCCTATGGATAATAAAGTGTACTGGGTGTCTGTTCAATGTTTTTTTTTATTTCCCGGTTGCAAGTAATTATCTCAGTGTTTCTAAAATCAATGCCTTTCCTGTAATCTATAATTCAAAAAGATTGACATATGTCCTCTTTCATGCTGTTGTTTCAGTTGTGGCTCCGGGACCCTCGTATTAACAAGGCCTGAGGATAAATAAGTGTAACCGGTGTCTAATGAATGTTTTTTTCTATTACACGGGTCATATAAATGATCTGTGGGTTTCTAAAATCAATGCCTTTCCTGTAATCTTTTATTCAAAAGGATGACATATCTCCTCTTTCATGCTGTTGTTTCGGTTGAGGCTCCGGGACCATCGTATTAAAAAGGCCTGAGCATAAATAAGTGTCACGGGTGTGTAATCAATTTTTTTTTCTAATTTCACGGTTGCAAATAATGATCTGTGGGTTTCTAAAATCAATGCCTTTCCTGTAATCTTTTATTCAAAAGGATGACATATCTCCTCTTTCATGCTGTTGTTTCGGTTGAGGCTCTGGGACCCTCGTATTAAAAAGGCCTGAGCATAAATAAGTGTCACGGCTGTGTAATCAATGTTTTTTTCTAATTTCACGGTTGCAAATAATGATCTGTGGGTTTCTAAAATCAATGCCTTTCCTGTAATCTTTTATTCAAAAGGATGACATATCTCCTCTTTCATGCTGTTGTTTCGGTTGAGGCTCCGGGACCCTCGTATTAAAAAGGCCTGAGCATAAATAAGTGTCACGGGTGTGTAATCAATTTTTTTTTCTAATTTCACGGTTGCAAATAATGATCTGTGGGTTTCTAAAATCAATGCCTTTACTGTAATCTTTTATTCAAAAGGATGACATATCTCCTCTTTCATGCTGTTGTTTCGGTTGAGGCTCCGGGACCATCGTATTAAAAAGGCTGGAGCATAAATAAGTGTCACGGGTGTGTAATCAATTTTTTTTTCTAAATTCACGGTTGCAAATAATGATCTGTGGGTTTCTAAAATCAATGCCTTTACTGTAATCTTTTATTCAAAAGGATGACATATCTCCTCTTTCATGCTGTTGTTTCGGTTTAGGCTCCGGGACCCTCGTATTAAAAAGGCCTGAGCATAAATAAGTGTCACGGCTGTGTAATCAATGTTTTTTTCTAATTTCACGGTTGCAAATAATGATCTGTGGGTTTCTAAAATCAATGCCTTTACTGTAATCTTTTATTCAAAAGGATGACATATCTCCTCTTTCATGCTGTTGTTTCGGTTGAGGCTCCGGGACCATCGTATTAAAAAGGCCGGAGCATAAATAAGTGTCACGGGTGTGTAATCAATTTTTTTTTCTAATTTCACGGTTGCAAATAATGATCTGTGGGTTTCTAAAATCAATGCCTTTCCTGTAATCTTTTATTCAAAAGGATGACATATCTCCTCTTTCATGCTGTTGTTTCGGTTGAGGCTCCGGGACCCTTGTATTAAAAAGGCCTGAGCATAAATAAGTGTCACGGCTGTGTAATCAATGTTTTTTTCTAATTTCACGGTTGCAAATAATGATCTGTGGGTTTCTAAAATCAATGCCTTTACTGTAATCTTTTATTCAAAAGGATGACATATCTCCTCTTTCATGCTGTTGTTTCGGTTGAGGCTCCGGGACAATCGTATTAAAAAGGCCGGAGCATAAATAAGTGTCACGGGTGTGTAATCAATTTTTTTTTCTAATTTCACGGTTGCAAATAATGATCTGTGGGTTTCTAAAATCAATGCCTTTCCTGTAATCTTTTATTCAAAAGGATGACATATCTCCTCTTTCATGCTGTTGTTTCGGTTGAGGCTCCAGGACCCTCGTATTAAAAAGGCCTGAGCATAAATAAGTGTCACGGGTGTGTAATCAATTTTTTTTTCTAAATTCACGGTTGCAAATAATGATCTGTGGGTTTCTAAAATCAATGCCTTTACTGTAATCTTTTATTCAAAAGGATGACATATCTCCTCTTTCATGCTGTTGTTTCGGTTGAGGCTCCTGGACCCTCGTATTAAAAAGGCCTGAGCATAAATAAGTGTGACGGGTGTGTAATCAATTTTTTTTTCTAAATTCACGGTTGCAAATAATGATCTGTGGGTTTCTAAAATCAATGCCTTTTCTGTAATCTTTTATTCAAAAGGATGACAGTACTACCAAAATACAGCCAATGAAGGGCCTTAGGAAGACTGAGCCAAGGTTGGATTGTAGTATTTGGTTAGGCTAATCATGATGGCCATGTAGACCACCACCACCGAGAGTCCTGGAAGTAACAGGGATGATGAGATGAAAGAGCTAAGAATAGTAGAACTTGAAACAACAGAGTTAGCCATGGGGGTTAGTGCAAAACCGCTTGGCTTTTTTTTGGCTTTGGGTGCGGCTATTCATGCAGGCCATATAGAGCTGAAAACATTCGGTGTCGTATCAGCTATTAAACTAATAAGAACAGTACTACCAAAATACAGCCAATGAAGGGCCTTAGGAAGACTGGGTCAAGGTTGGATTGTAGTATTTGGTTAGGCTAATCCTGATGGCCATGTAGACCACCACTACCGAGAGTCCGGGAAGTAACAGGGATGATGAGATGAAAGAGCTAAGAATAGTAGAACTTGAAACAAAAGAGTTAGCCATGGGTGTTAGTGCAAAACCGCTTGGCTTTTTTTGGCTTTGGGTGCGGCTATTCATGCAGGCCATATAGAGCTGAAAACATTCGGTGTCGTATCAGCTATTAAACTAATAAGAACAGTACTACCAAAATACAGCCAATGAAGGGCCTTAGGAAGACTGGGCCAAGGTTGGATTGTAGTATTTGGTTAGGCTAATCCTGATGGCCATGTAGACCACCACCACCGAGAGTCCTGGAAGTAACAGGGATGATGAGATGAAAGAGCTAAGAATAGTAGAACTTGAAACAACAGAGTTAGCCATGGGTGTTAGTGCAAAACCGCTTGGCTTTTTTTTGGCTTTGGGTGCGGCTATTCATGCAGGCGATATAGAGCTGAAAACATTTGGTGTTGTATCAGCTATTAAACTAATAAGAACAGTACTACCAAAATACAGCAAATGAAGGGCCTTAGGAAGACTGGGCCAAGGTTGGATTGTAGTATTTGGTTAGGCTAATCATGATGGCCATGTAGACCACCACCACCGAGAGTCCTGGAAGTAACAGGGATGATGAGATGAAAGAGCTAAGAATAGTAGAACTTGAAACAACAGAGTTAGCCATGGGTGTTAGTGCAAAACCGCTTGGGTTTCTTTTGGCTTTGGGTGCGGCTATTCATGCAGGCCATATAGAGCTGACAACATTCGGTGTCGTATCAGCTATTAAACTAATAAGAACAGTACTACCAAAATACAGCCAATGAAGGGCCTTAGGAAGACTGGGCCAAGGTTGGATTGTAGTATTTGGTTAGGCTAATCATGATGGCCATGTAGACCACCACCACCGAGAGTCCTGGAAGTAACAGGGATGATGAGATGAAAGAGCTAAGAATAGTAGAACTTGAAACAACAGAGTTAGCCATGGGTGTTAGTGCAAAACCGCTTGGCTTTTTTTGGCTTTGGGTGCGGCTATTCATGCAGGCCATATAGAGCTGAAAACATTCGGTGTCGTATCAGCTATTAAACTAATAAGAACAGTACTACCAAAATACAGCCAATGAAGGGCCTTAGGAAGACTGGGCCAAGGTTGGATTGTAGTATTTGGTTAGGCTAATCCTGATGGCCATGTAGACCACCACCACCGAGAGTCCTGGAAGTAACATGGATGATGAGATGAAAGAGCTAAGAATAGTAGAACTTGAAACAACAGAGTTAGCCATGGGTGTTAGTGCAAAACCGCTTGGCTTTTTTTTGGCTTTGGGTGCGGCTATTCATGCAGGCCATATAGAGCTGAAAACATTTGGTGTTGTATCAGCTATTAAACTAATAAGAACAGTACTACCAAAATACAGCAAATGAAGGGCCTTAGGAAGACTGGGCCAAGGTTGGATTGTAGTATTTGGTTAGGCTAATCATGATGGCCATGTAGACCACCACCACCGAGAGTCCTGGAAGTAACAGGGATGATGAGATGAAAGAGCTAAGAATAGTAGAACTTGAAACAACAGAGTTAGCCATGGGTGTTAGTGCAAAACCGCTTGGGTTTCTTTTGGCTTTGGGTGCGGCTATTCATGCAGGCCATATAGAGCTGACAACATTCGGTGTCGTATCAGCTATTAAACTAATAAGAACAGTACTACCAAAATACAGCCAATGAAGGGCCTTAGGAAGACTGGGCCAAGGTTGGATTGTAGTATTTGGTTAGGCTAATCATGATGGCCATGTAGACCACCACCACCGAGAGTCCTGGAAGTAACAGGGATGATGAGATGAAAGAGCTAAGAATAGTAGAACTTGAAACAACAGAGTTAGCCATGGGTGTTAGTGCAAAACCGCTTGGCTTTTTTTGGCTTTGGGTGCGGCTATTCATGCAGGCCATATAGAGCTGAAAACATTCGGTGTCGTATCAGCTATTAAACTAATAAGAACAGTACTACCAAAATACAGCCAATGAAGGGCCTTAGGAAGACTGGGCCAAGGTTGGATTGTAGTATTTGGTTAGGCTAATCCTGATGGCCATGTAGACCACCACCACCGAGAGTCCTGGAAGTAACAGGGATGATGAGATGAAAGAGCTAAGAATAGTAGAACTTGAAACAACAGAGTTAGCCATGGGTGTTAGTGCAAAACCGCTTGGCTTTTTTTTGGCTTTGGGTGCGGCTATTCATGCAGGCCATATAGAGCTGAAAACATTTGGTGTTGTATCAGCTATTAAACTAATAAGAACAGTACTACCAAAATACAGCCAATGAAGGGCCTTAGGAAGACTGGGCCAAGGTTGGATTGTAGTATTTGGTTAGGCTAATCATGATGGCCATGTAGACCACCACCACCGAGAGTCCTGGAAGTAACAGGGATGATGAGATGAAAGAGCTAAGAATAGTAGAACTTGAAACAACAGAGTTAGCCATGGGTGTTAGTGCAAAACTGCTTGGGTTTCTTTTGGCTTTGGGTGCGGCTATTCATGCAGGCCATATAGAGCTGACAACATTCGGTGTCGTATCAGCTATTAAACTAATAAGAACAGTACTACCAAAATACAGCCAATGAAGGGCCTTAGGAAGACTGGGCCAAGGTTGGATTGTAGTATTTGGTTAGGCTAATCATGATGGCCATGTAGACCACCACCACCCCCGAGAGTCCTGGAAGTAACAGGGATGATGAGATGAAAGAGCTAAGAATAGTAGAACTTGAAACAACAGAGTTAGCCATGGGTGTTAGTGCAAAACCGCTTGGCTTTTTTTTGGCTTTGGGTGCGGCTATTCATGCAGGCCATATAGAGCTGACAACATTCGGTGTCGTATCAGCTATTAAACTAATAAGAACAATACTACCAAAATACAGCCAATGAAGGGCCTTAGGAAGACTGGGTCAAGGTTGGATTGTAGTATTTGGTTAGGCTAATCATGATGGCCATGTAGACCACCACCACCGAGAGTCCTGGAAGTAACAGGGATGATGAGATGAAAGAGCTAAGAATATTAGAACTTGAAACAACAGAGTTAGCCATGGGTGTTAGTGCAAAACCGCTTGGCTTTTTTTTGGCTTTGGGTGCGGCTATTCATGCAGGCCATATAGAGCTGACAACATTCGGTGTCGTATCAGCTATTAAACTAATAAGAACAGTACTACCAAAATACAGCCAATGAAGGGCCTTAGGAAGACTGAGCCAAGGTTGGATTGTAGTATTTGGTTAGGCTAATCATGATGGCCATGTAGACCACCATGTAGTAATAAGAACAGTACTACCAAAATACAGCAAATGAAGGGCCTTAGGAAGATTGAGCCAAGGTTGGATTGTAGTATTTGGTTAGGCTAATCATGATGGCCATGTAGACCACCATGTAGTAATAAGAACAGTACTACTAAAATACAGCCAATGAAGGGCCTTAGGAAGACTGAGCCAAGGTTGGATTGTAGTATTTGGTTAGGCTAATCATGATGGCCATGTAGACCACCACCACCGAGAGTCCTGGAAGTAACAGGGATGATGAGATGAAAGTGCTAAGAATAGTACTACTTGAAACAACAGAGTTAGCCATGGGTGTTAATCCAAGACCGCTTGGATTTATTTTTGTATTGGGTGCAGCTAATCATGCAGGCCATATAGAGCTGACAACATTCGGTGTTGTATCAGCTATAAAAATAATAAGAACTGTACTATCAAAATACAGACAATGAAGGGCCTATGAAGACTGAGCAAAGGTTGGATTGTAGTATTTTGTTCGGCTAATCATGATGGCCATGTAGACCGCCCGTAACAGGGATGAAAGTGCTAAGAATAGTACTAATTGAAACAACAGAGTTAGCCATGGGTGTTAGTCTAAGACCACTCTGCTTTTTTTGGGTTTGAGTGCAGCTAATCATCACCATTTGGTGTTGTAACAGGTATGAAAATGCAAAGAACAGTACTACATAACACAACCTACTTACCATGGGTCCCAGAACATATGTTTGGTTGTTATATTTTGTAAGGGTAATCATGCAGGCCATATAGACCTCCACCGATAGGGTGAGTATGAGTAACAGCTATTAAAATGCGAAGGACATTACTAATTAACACAACATAGTTACCATGGGTCGAAGACCAAGAGCAGATTTCTTATTATTATATTTTGTATGGGTAATCATCCAGGCCGTATAGACCTCACTAAATAGGGGGAGTTACAGAGATTAAAGTGCTAAGAATGGTAGTACTTAAAACACAACCTCGTTAAAATAGGTAGAAGACCACATGTCTTATTATTATAATTTTTCAGGGTAATCTGGCAGGCCATATAGAACTCCCCCGATAGGGGGGGGGGGACAGGGATTAAAGTGCTAAGAAAAGTACTAATTGACACAAGCTAGTTGGGTCCAAGAACGCATGTTTGATTATTAGAATTTATTAGGGTAATTATATATCTAACAAATCTATCTATTTCTCTTCTATCGATTCTATCTAACTATCAATCTATGTATATCTATCCTATCTATCACTATCAATCTATCTTCTGTCCGGGATGTTTTGAGACAGCCACTTTAGGAATGTTAGTTGATTTAGACCCATTATGGCTTAAAAGCAGACTCTGCATCAACTATGTAATTTTCCATGGGAGTTTTGCCAGGGATCCCCCTCCAGCATGCAACAGTCCAGGTGTTAGTAATCTTGAAACAACTTTTCCATCACTATTGTGGCCAGAAAGAGTCCTTGTAGGTTTTAAAGTTCGCCTGCCTATTGAATTCAATGGCGGTTCGCGCGGTTTGCGCGTTCGCGAACAATACCTGAAGTTCGAGTCCGCGGTTCGCGAACCGAAAATTTTAGGTTTGCGACATACTACAAATAAATACAATTAAATAAACTAACTAAAGTACAAAAAATAAAAAAAGAACTAAGTAAAATAATTTACAAACATTATAAAAATATTACAACAATTTTAAGCTAATTACACCTACTCTAAGCCCCCTAATAAAATAACAAAGCCCCCCAAAATAAAAAAATGCCCTACCCTATTCTAAAATAAAAATAGAAAAGCTCTTTTACCTTACAAGCCCTTAAAAGGGCCTTTTGCAGGGCATGCCCCAAAGAATTCTGCTCTTTTACCTGTAAAAAAAAAATACAATACCCCCCAACATTACAACCCACCACCCACATACCCCTAATCTAACCCAAACCCCCCTTAAATAAACCTAACACTAAGCCCCTGAAGATCTCCCTACCTTATCTTCATTCTTCACCATGCCGGGTATCACCGATCCGTCCAGAAGAGGCTCCGAAATCTTCATCCAAGCCCAAGCGGGGGCTGAAAAGGTCCATCATCGGGCTGAAGAGGTCCATCATCCGGCTGAAGTCTTCATCCAAGCAGGGGCTGAAGAGATCCATCATCCGGCTGAAGTCTTGATCCAAGCGGGGGCTGAAGAGATCCATCATCCAGCTGAAGTCTTCTATCAAGCGGCATCTTCAATCTTCTTTCTTCTGGATCCATCTTCATCCTGCCGACGCGGAACATCCATCCTGGCCGACGACTTCCCGACGAATGACGGTTCCTTTAAGGGACGTCATCCAAGATGGCGTCCCTCGAATTCCGATTGGCTGATAGGATTCTATCAGCCAATCGGAATTAAGGTAGGAAAATTCTGATTCAAGTTCAATCCGATTGGCTGATCCAATCAGCCAATCAGATTGAGCTCGCATTCTATTGGCTGATAGTAGTTATTAAATAGTTAATAACTATTAAATAGTTAATAACTATTTAATAACTATTGTACCTAGTTAAAATAAATACAAACTTGCCTGTAAAATAAAAATAAACCCTAAGCTAGCTACAATGTAACTATTAGTTATATTGTAGCTATCTTAGGGTTTATTTTACAGGTAAGTATTTAGTTTTAAATAGGAATAATTTAGTTAATTATAGTAATTTTATTTAAATTTCT